>NC_139587.1:18221838-18224338 GCF_946808225.1 Silurus aristotelis
ATTTCAGAGAAAAGATGGAATAAAATCAAAAAGCAATCATTTGCATCAAACGTCCGCTCGAGATCCGGACAATGACGCCGTGCAATGGCCACTGGCTTTCATTACAGGGATTTTTATGGGACAGCGTGGTTCTTATGGTCGTTTCAGCCTGAGCACTAATCACGTGCAATTTCATTTCTCCTTCGTAATGTTAATAACGGCTTGCTGATGTGTCCTGGTTTTTGCTCGTGCTGCTGTAATGCGGCATGCTGTGCAACCGAGCAACATTAGAGCACAAATGCACACTCACAAAAAAAAAATAATAAAACACATTAAGGTTACAGACACGAGGCCAGCAATAGCAATAATGACCATTGTGTTCATTGCACGCATTGCGCACACACACACACACACACACACACACACACACACACACACACACACACTGCCTCGTGATAATTCCATTTTAAACGCGTTTATGGCTAGGGCAAAACCCCCCTCAGATATAAACAAATAAATAAATAAATAAACGCCGATCCGAGTTTCTGTCCTTTTCACCGCACCATCTATTTTTATTGACTGGGCTGTTTATGCATTTCTGCTCTTTAACAAACTTGCAAACTGCCAAAGAGTCAATTAACAACAACAAAACAAAAAAAAAAACACGCGGTGTTGCCTTTCATCGCCTCGCAGGTCCTGAGATGTGCGGCGCGCGGTGAATATCAGGTCTCAGGCAGCACCACCAGCCCTGGTGGGACACTTGTTGTGAAATGCGGACATGCGACTTGAGATGATGGAGAACACTGCTGGGAGAAAGTCCTACAGAATTCACACTCTTACACAACCGGGGCTGTAATTAAACCAGAGATGAGTTGGAATTAAAATAAACGAGGAATCATAATAATAATAATAATAATTAAAATTAAAAAAGAATAATAAATGTGAGAAGAGATTGTAATAGTATTAATCGAGCACAGATATATGAAATAAAACAAAATAAGAAAAAATAATAAAAAAAAAATGATGACGTTTTGATTGCGCAAATAATAATAAATCATTTGAACAATTGCAAATAAAAAAATATATATATAAAAAAACGTATATTAAGAAATACAAAATGTAATATAGTGTGCGAGAATTTTCGGGAACAAAATTACATGAAAAACTATAATAATGAAAGGACGGGTGTATGAAGGCGTGTACACTTCGCAAACAAATGATCGAAGCCTATAAACGTGTAAAACTCCATGCAAAGCTCACAGGTCTCCTGTGTTTCATAAAAAAAACAACGTTTATCTCAATAAAAAAATATACCAGAGACCAGATCCTGCAAAATCCCTATAACATAACCACAGGAGGGGGAAAAAAATGAACGCTTGCCACAATTCACTGTAGTGTAAAAGACACAAAAGGGGGCTGCGCAACACCATTCAAAAAACCATTCAAAGATTGGGCAAAGATAAAACATATTAAACGAGTGGCCCAAAGTGACTATGAGTAAAATTGATAAGCATATTTACAAAAGAGCTTTTCCAGTTGACATATCATTCTCTCATTTTAATAATTGATGAGAATAGAGCGGCTCCTGTGAATATTTGATGTGGAGAAATCCATAGTGTTCTTCATTTTCATCTTAATAAAGGTGACGTCATAGCGAGCTCGCGTCGGAGTGAGAAACCGACACACACACACACACACACACACACACACACACACACACACACACACACACACACGCGCGGGATTTTTCCCTATTGTCTTTATTTGGTGACTTTGAAAAAAATGGCAATTGTTTAAAATATATGTTGCTCTCAGCCTTAAAATGGAAAGACCACTGTGAAATACACTACACATAGCCTATATTCCGACATGCCTTATTAATCCATAATCGCCATAATCACGCACGATATGTAGGTCAATTTATTATTTATTTAATAATCTAACAAAGCCGTATATATCATCAAATAAATATACATACAACTGCAAATATATAATAAAATACAGTTTTTAATAAACAAGTATTAATATTATTATTATTATTATTATTATTATTATTATTATTATTATTATTATTATTATTATTACAGTGCTACAAGGCCTACGGTAATAAATTATAAAGTCCCCTATGAAAACTATATTTAACATAAATGCTGATTTTTATTTCTCCTTTTTTATGTACATAATTATTACACTGACCAACGCATGATTTTGTAAATCGTCTCCCCCATCCCTGTGTACACGCACACAAATCTACAAAGAACACCCCCCCCAAACACACACACACACACACACACACACACACACACACACACACACACACACACACACACAATATTAAATAAAACAATTGTAAAATTCAATTAAAGCATTTACCCCACATAAGTTATATTGAAGTAAACATATCTTTGATTTTGAAAGCCTACTAAGAAATTCTATATTTCTTATGAAATTATTACAAACATTTGCGTGGAAGGTTTCATATTTAAAATGAAAAGAATCGTAGCCTTTCTGAATATTTTGA
>NC_139587.1:18229338-18479338 GCF_946808225.1 Silurus aristotelis
ACAAGTTGCCTAATAAAGATATGTAGATTTATATTTTAGCAAAGTAATAATAATTGTTATTATTATTCTAAATAAAAAATTACTTTTATTAGCCGTGGTGATTTTCTATAGTAAAAAAAAAAAAAAAATTTAAATAATGTAAAAAGTATATTAAAAGTAATACTTACACCATTGTTATAACATGGTAATTAATTGTTTAAAATGCTAATTAATACCATTACTTAAGATGGTGACGACGATGATGATATTATTATTATTATTATTATTATTATTATTATTATTATTATTATTATTATTATATCATTCATTGTGATGTAAATTTGACAAAAATCGATAGTACATTATGACGTAAAATGCATGAAACTATTATTAGACAGTGTATAGACAGTGATGATGATGATGATGATGATGATGATGATGATGATGATGATGAAGATGAAAACGGTGATGTTTTATTATTATATTTTAAATATCTTTTATAATAATAATGACATATTTGCAAAAGTGTAATACAGTTATTTACAGTTATTATTACAGTTATTGTTTAATTTGTAAATTAATACAGTGATTATTGTTGTTATTCATTATTATGAGAATGATGATGATAGTATTAATACGCTAAAGAAGCACCACCATTATTTAATTGCTTTTTCTTATACTTTTCCACTCGTTTTACAGTATTATTCAGGATCCAGAAGATCTTACAGGTAGGTTATTCAGATCTTTTAATTTTACTAATATTATATTTATAATAATAATTATAATTAATAATAATTATAATAATAATAATTATTATTATTATTATTATATTATTGTTGTTGTTATGTCATTTTATTAACTGATAGAAATCGGTAGTACATTATAGCATGCAATACTTTCATTATAGACTTTATGATGACGATGAAGATGAAGATGAAGATGATGATGATGATGATGATGATGATGAAGATGATTATACTTTATTATTACATTTTATATAGTCATATACTTAAAAATTCAATCTAATGAAATATTTGCAATTATGTAATGCAGTTATTTATAGTTTCTTATTATAGTTGTTGTTTAATTAGATAATTAATACAGTGATAATTGCTGTTATTCATTATTATGAGGATGATGATGATAATATTAAATAAGACGAAGAAGCACCACCATCACTCTAATTACTGTTCTTATACTTATTGTCCACTCGTATTACAGCATTATGCAGGATCCAGAAGATCTTACAGGTAGCTTATTCAAAGAGTCTCTGTTGAGTTTTTAATTAAAGTTATATGCATTGAATGAATCGGTTATCATCAGTTATCATCAGCAATGCCTTTTGACTTTTTATTACATCCACCAGCCAGGATTCTGTGTGTGTTTTTAGAAGGACCGCGTTGTCGGGACTCTTTCTTTCGCCATTTTGTCACACTTGTTTGTCTGTGTGTGTGTGTGTGTGTGTGTGTGTGTGTGTGTGTGTGTGTGTGTGTGTGTGTGTTAGTGAGGGAGTGAAAGATGTGGATAACGCTGATGAGCCTGTCAAAGCCCCCGTGCACTCCCCCCGCCTGTTGTGCTTTCTCCTGTAATTAGGTTGAATTCAGAGCAGATTGAATTACTGTATTCTGCATGGCGAGCTACAGTCCTTGACTTTGCCGCTCCCTCGGGAGACACTGGCGCCTCCTGGACTGATCAGACGCCTGAAGTGCACGAGCAAACCGAGAGAGAGGAGAAAGCGCGTTTGCGCGTGCACAAGCCGCTTCCGATACGTCATCTGGTAATGTGGCCCCGGATTGTGTGTGTGTGTGTGTGTGTGTGTGTGTGTGTGGTGGGGGGTTGTCTTCACCGGATAGGAGAACAACGAAATGTCTTCTGTGACTTGAAATAGATAAAGTGTTGCATTAATGAATTGCTTTTTCGATGTGAATTTTGTTCACAGAGAATTGAGGACTGAGAAAAGAACAATATATATAAAGAAACCTATCATAGTGAATAGTGTATATGGTATGGTATTATGGTATACGAATATGGTATTATAATAATAAGAATAAGAATAATGTGTCAGAATACACACTGAATCTATTATGCAAGGTTATAACAATGGTATTTTCTAATTAATATACATTCACCTTGATTTTACATTAAGTTATAGCTGTTGCTTTTGCTGTAAAAAGTGAAAAGAAGAAGAAGAAGAAGAAGAAGAAGAAGAAGAAGAAGAAGAAGAAGCATTTGTGTCATCATCATGATACCGTCACCACCACCACCACCTCAGCAATATTAATAATAATAATAATAATAATAATAATAATATTAATAATAATAATAATAATAATAATAATAATAATAATAATAATAATTATTATGATAATAATAATAATGATAATAATAATAATAATGATAATAATAATTATCCTTATTATTATCATTATTATTATTATTATTATTATTATTAATTTTATATTATTGTTGTTATTATCGTTATTATTATTATTGTTATTGTTATTATTATTATGATAATCAACATAATAATAATAAGCACCATCACAAATAAACAGAGAGATTTAAAATATATATTTACAAACTCCTGTTGTTGTTGTTGAGAAACTCACTGTTTTGTTTTGAAGTTCACGGTGTGCCCTGTGGCAAACTTCTACACACAACTCTCTTTCCCTCTTTCATCACACATCTGTTAAAGTGTTTATTCTGTCAGCCATGTGCTACAACGGCAAATAACTGAGTTGGGTCTGAATCCAGCAACCGACTTCCTAAGCACATGAGCGGACAGGCAGAGATGGACGAGGAAAAACACGCAGAATGTGACAGAGGGAAAACACTGGAGTGTGGGAATGAAGGGGGAGACTGGAAGATTGATATCTGTGCTCTAAGTGACAGACACGTACAGTAACAAAGGATTAGTTCTGTGTATGTTTTATTCATACAGCAGGTAGCGTTGCGTCATTCGTGTAACGTATTATTTTGAGTAAATCTGCTTCCTAGTTGTGACTCGCGTTCACGCGCAGGCGTTATGAAGCGTGTCATTGGCTTTGTGTTGTTTACACGCGCGCGGACTGAGCGCTAATTCAATTTCCTCCGGCGCCCGGAGCCACGCAGCAGCCCGAATGAGCTGGGAAGCGCCTCGGGCTGGGAGCCGAAGAGCCACCTGCAGCACTGGGGGAGAGAAGACCATTATTTTAGACACATCTGACCGAAACCAACACGAAATGTCCTTCTCAATGTGAGGACATGAAAAGCAGCCAGCTTTAATAAAGGATAGAAAAAAAAACAAGACATTTGATGACCAGCCAACTAGGTTTATTTATTTATTTATTTATTTATTTATTTATTTATTTATTTATTTATTTATTTATTTATTTGTTTGTTTGTTTGTTTGTTTGTTTATTTATTGGTTTGTTTGTTTGTTTGTTTGGTTGGTTTTTTTTTTTTGTTTGTTTGCTGGTTTTCTTTTTATTTGTTTGTTTGTTTGCAATTTTGCTTATTTCTTTTTTAAGATTGTAATTATTTTTAAAGGACTCAGTTCTTTAAAAAAAAAATTTAAAAAAGGAGAAAAAAAATATATAAAAATGATCCTTGTATAAATGCATTTGAAAACAGGAAAACCTCAAATCAGTTTGGGAAATGGTTCTTCAGGGAATTCATTCATTTGTTCATTTGTCCATTCGTTCATTTGTTCATTCGTTCATTTGTTCATTCATTCGTTCATTTGTTTGTTTACACGTCCTATTCATTTTTTCTTGCTTGCTTGTCTACTGATTTGTTTTCTTATTACTTTTTTATTGTAGTTATTCTTAAAGGATTCTATTAAAAAGAGAAAAAAAACAGCAAAACATCTAATCATTTTGGGAAATAATGCTTCATGGAATTTATTTATTTGTTTGTTTGTGTAGTTAGTTTTTTAGTTTAGTTTTTATTTTATTTTCTGGTTTCCTTGTTAATTTACTAGTTAATTACTTTTTTGTTTGTTTACACATCCAATTTGGTTGCTTGTTTTCTGGCTTACTTGTCTGTTTTTGTTTGTTTGCATCTTTGTTTCTTTCTTTTTTTCAATTGTAGTTATTCTTAAATGATTCAAGTCTCTAAATAAAGCAAAAATGCATATTTCAATAACTCTGTGTATAAATGCGCATAAAACAGCAACCTCAGATCAGTTTCAGAAATAGTGCTTCAGGGAATAGTGGTGTAGCAGAGATTACTGAACACTTTAATCCCTGATTTATCTTTATAGGTAGAAGTGCAATAGGGTATCATATACTGCTATAATACAAGAATGAGAACTTAATTGAAAGCATTGTCAAAAAAAATTAAAAAGCAGAGTTTTATTCTAAAGCACCAGTCAAGGGCAAAGTTGCAAAGTGCCAAAAACAAGGCAGTCAGTTAAATGAATTTTATTTCGTCTACAGATTAAATGTAGATGAATAATAATCAGATAATTTTCTTACATTTGTTATTTGAATTTGAGAGGAATGGAACAAAAATATATCCAGTAGCCTTTTTAAAAATTACTTTTACTGTTTTGTGATGTGTTCCTACAGAAGTGTGATGACGTCTGTAGGAACAGATCACATTACAGTAAAAGGTGCTTTTGAAAGGCTACTGGATATTTTTTTTTGTTCATTTGTGGATTTTTTTGTTTTCATGCTGGACACAAATAAATAAATCCATACCATAAATAGTCAATTTTATAATTAGAGTCTAATCATGTTTTACAAAAAGGCTGACCCACAGATCATGTATAGGTCTTCTAGATATTAAGTTTAGAGAGAGAGAGAGAGAGAGAGAGAGAGAGAGAGAGAGAGAGAGAGAGAGAGAGAGAGAGAGAGAGAGAGTGAGAGAGAAAAAAAAACACATGAGATGGGTTTTGGTAATAATAATGTGCCCTGAGGCTGAGCTCTATCATTCTCTCTCTCTCTCTCTCTCTCTCTCTCTCTCTCTCTCTCTCTCTCTCTCTCTCTCTCTCTCTCTCTTCTGCAAAGTCTCAGAATAGACAGGCCATTCGTAGGCGAGGAGGGGGAGAATGGGGTCTGGGCCAAAATACAGGGAGCACCAGCCTCTTAATTGATGACTCCCTTTGAGTGAGAAACACCAGACTAGATTGATGGTTTTGCAATTTAAAGCTTTTGGAATGGATCCTAGCAGCAGCCATTAACTCAATAAAATGTCGCCCAAAGTAAGGCCAAACCCCTACAAGTGACAATAGAACTAAATGAGAGATTGGAATCCATTACAAGGAATCTGCACTGTTTGGAAAACAATGAGCACTGAATATAGCAGCTCATAATATATGAGTACATAAAAGCTGAGTTGATAGCCTCTTTGCTGTAATACGTGCTTCATAAACTAGCCTAGAGAAATACGTTGACGATCCACTAATGATCACAGTGTCACCATCAGTTTCATTTTAATGTGACATTTTAGCAACGGTCACTTTACATGTGTCCTAAATGGCATTATACACAGGGCAGCTATAGGCTTTAGTTTAAAGGTTTAAATCAAAGACAGTGGCTGGCCTTCTATTGTATATGGTCCTGGACACATGGTTACATTGAAATAGAAAGATATTGTCCATTTAATGTATGTTTGATTAAAAAAATGAATGGATCGATAATGATCTCGAAACAAATCCTCACAGGAAAAGAACATAATATTTGAAATAGTTGGAGGAATAGACAGACCGAGAGCAGTTATTGCAGCTTAAACTGCATGACCTCCAGGCTTAGCTTTTGATTTCTGAGTTCTTTAGTTGTCTCAACCTGATTTAACTCTATGAAAATATACAGTTTAATGACTTCATTATGGCCCAGTGAAAAAACAGCCAAATATTAGTGGGAGCTTATGAAATGAAACTCACTGAAATGAAATGTTTCAGATAAACAGTGTCATTTTAGTTGGACTACAAACCAAAAGTGGTTACCCAAGTTAGGCATATTTAAAATTAGATGTAAATGAAACACTGGTTCAATTATAAATTAAACTAGAACTGAAAAATACATTTCATTCTCACTTTTGTTTGGTGGTTTTTCCTAAAATTGTAGATTTCATTCCATTTTACATTTACTACCTCATCAAATATATCCTCATACTACTACAAAGAGACAATGGACTAAGAATGCAATACGGGTAAAACTAAAATAGAAGGTAAAACTCCTTGCAGTCATGTGAAGAAGAAAGTACACCCTCTTTGAATTCTATAGTTTTACCTATCAAGACATCAAAAACAATCTGGCCATTATAAGGTCTTTAAATTACAACCTCAGATGAAAAAGACATGCCATATTACACCATGGCTTTATTTATTTTTTAAATTATAAGGGCAAAATAAAGAAACTGAAGTACACCCACTACTTCCATAGGAATTAAGAGGCTATGAAGCAAACAGGTGCTGACAATCAAATGCTCTTCATTAACTGATCATCAGCAAGTGTGACCACCTCTATTAAAACCCAGGTTTGGTGGTCTTTAGCATTCGTGTATGTGTTAACACAATGCCAAGGAAGAAAGATATTAGCAATGATCTTTCAATCAATCTGAGAAGGGTTATAAGGATATTTTCAAACGATTTAAAGCTTATCATTCCGCAATGAGTAACATTATTCAAAAGTGGAAAACATTCAAGCACTTTTGTACGTCACTCTGGACAAGGGCGTCTTACAATGCCGCAAATGTAAATGTAAATTTAAGACAGTTGCTAATCTTTCTATGAGTGGACGTCCCAGCAAAATCATTTTTGCATTTACATTTACATTTGTGGCATTTAGCAGACGCCCTTATCCAGAGCGACGTACAAAAGTGCTTTGAGTCTCTAGTAATGAATAAATCAATACTGGTACGCAAGATTACGAACATGATATAAATATAACTCTTGAATTCTACAAAGCAAACTTGGAAAGTGCTAATTTTATATTTCAGGAAGAGGTAGGTCTTCAGTCGTCGCTTGAAGATAGTCAGGGACTCTGCTGTATGGACATCTAGGGGAAGTTCATTCCACCACCTCGGTGCCAGAACAGAGAAGAGTCTTGAAGTGTACTTAGCTCTTATTCTGAGAGAAGGTGGTACCGGTCGAGCAGTGCTGGAAATCATCCCAAAGTCAGACTGGGCAATGTTTTAGTTTGCCTTTTAAATATGAAAGTTTATGACAGTACAATTAGAAAAAGAACAAACAAGTATGATTTGGAAGTGTTGCCAGGAGAAAGCCTCTTCTTTCATGACAGCAAAAAACATGACAGCACAGCTTTAGTTACCTGTAAACACACCACAAGACGTCAGGAACAATGTCCTTTTACCAGACAAGATCAAAGTGGAAATGTTTGGCCATAGTGCACTGCGCCACGTCATACTAACTCTCATGCACAGTGATGGAGGGAGGATGACTTGGGCTTGTTTTGCAGCCACAGGACATTGGCACCTTGCAATCATTGAGCTGACCATGAAATCCTCTGTATACCTAAATATTGTAGAGTAAATGATAGTCTATCTGTCTGACTGCTAAATTTTGGACAAACGTTGTTTATGAAACAGAACAAAGATTTAAATCATACCAGCAAAACTAAAGTAGAATAGCTGAAACAGAACAAAATCAAACAAAGGCAATACCTTAAACTCGACTAAAATTCTGCGTCGGACATTAAGAGAGCTATGTATAAACAAATACCCACAAACCTCAATGAACTGAAAGAACGTTGTAAAGAAGAGTGAACCGAATTTCCTCCATTATAATGTGAAAGACTGACAAAGTCAGAAGACAGAACACGATTGCTAAGTTGCTGTTGCTAAAGGTGGTTCTACATGTGTTGTTCATTTAAGGTTGTATTTATGTAATTGTAAGACTGGCTAGCCAAGACCTGATGATTTTTATTATGTCCTGACACATAAAACCATACAATTCAATTTAGTTCAATTATACAACCATTTAATTAATTTAACATTTCTACAAGCCCTAAATATGCATGGCTTATGAAAAAATATATATTTTTCGACATAATAACATCTGTGTAGCAGATGGTATTCTTAGCCCACTGCTTATTTAGATTAGCATGAGAATATGTTTGCTGCTAGAAAGTTCAACACACTTCTTCAAAATCCCCTTGGATAAAGAATGCCTTCCGTAAATGCAAAATGTAAATTTACAATTTGAAAAAGCCCCGAACATTAATTATATATGTGTTTGCAATTAAACCAGCTTCATAAAAATCCCGTTGCCAATATATGAAATTTGACTAACCACCTTGGTTTGTAGTTATCTGTAATGATGCTGTTTATATGAGACATTTCATTGCAGTGAGTCTCATTTTATAAGCACTCACAAAAGTATGACCCTGAGGTGCAAAGGGAACCCGTCCATTTAATGCATGTTTGATTAAAAAGATGCATGGATCAATAATGTATATTAGCCCAAAGATCTTGAAACGAATCCTCACAGGGAAATGTAGTTATTCGGAGAAATGGACAGTCTGAGAGCATTTATTACAGCTCACTGCATGGCCTCCAGGCTCAGCTTTCTATTTCTGAAAGTAACAAGTTCTTCAGTTGTCTCTACCTTATTTAACTCTATGAAAACACACAGTGCAATGACTTCATTATGGCCCAGCAAAAACGCAGCCAAATCGATCTGGTCAGTCTTTCAATGACCACATCAATCTTAGTGTAGGGGGAAAGGAAAGGAAAAAAAAAAACACAATCAAACAAAAGCTGTTTGTGTTCAGCTTGTTTTTGCCCTGCAGGAGCTGTTGAGCCAGATTCATTTCTGAGGAAGGGTCCCCTCAGTAATTAAGAGGGTTCAGATAAACTCTATGGTAGCCCTGCAGTACGACAGTGAGAAAGAGATGAATTAAGGGCTAATAAGAAAATGATTGCGCTTCTTGAGACTCGAGAAGGGAAATTCACAGCTGTAGCCACCTTTGCACAGATTCTTTTTAATTCTCATCTTTCCAGAGCCAGGTGTGTGTGTGTGTGTGTGTGTGTGTGTGTGTGAGTGTGTTTGTGTGTGTGCAGGCATGTGTTCACGTGTGTAGGAGTGCTATGATGTATATTTGCTCATTTGTTCACGTGTGTAAGTGCAGACTCTGATGCAATTGTGTGTGTGTGTGTGTGTGTGTGTGTGTGTGTGTGTGTGTGTGTGTGTGTGTGTGTGTGTGGGTGTGTGTGTGTGTGTGTGTGTGTGTGTGTGTGTGTGTGTGTGTGTGTGTGTGTGCGCGCACAAGTGTGCGTGAGTGCCCTGGCCATCATTCAGTTTTAAAAGGTGTCAGCATGAATAGCTATCTGCAGGTGAACCTTGTAGGTGTGTTGCAAGCCTCTGATGACTGATGATCAAGAGACATTTCAACAGAGCACAGCATCAAATGCAGTTAAAGGATGAACCTGAGTCATCCAGCTCAACGCTTCACTTCCCAGCACAAATATTCATTACACTGAAATGTGCAGTGCCAGATGAGTTCTAACTGAACAGAGTGGCCTGGGTCAACCTGAGAATATTTGATGAAATGGTATGTTGTAAATACTGCCAGTGCCTTCTGAGGCTTACCAATTACACACAGGTCAACATGTATTTCTGCGTATTCAAACCTTCCTGACCAACCTACTTGTAATGGCAAATTGATGTGAAGTTAATTTGAAATAGCTTGAATGAAATGGCATTATAAAGCTAGAGAAAAAAAGGCACAAAAAAGATTTTACAATCATATAAACATAGTGCTTAATATGAATTAAATCAGCTGTGTTTCTACCTGATCTGGAAACTAGTCAACCCTTTGAGTCTCTCGTGATGAAAGGATTTGATGACAGAGATGAAAGTTTGTGAATTCCACAGTACAACACCATCTCACATTACAAAAAGAGGTCAAGCCACTTGTCCTGAATACACTGCAGTGGCGAGAGTGTGAAGTCACACTGAACCACGAGCTTGTCAACATGCACTGCTGTGATGTTCAGCAGCTATGTTTAAACACGTACAGTGGAAAATGGCTATTCCTCCAAATCCAAATTCGGTGTATGTCATTCACCATCAGCACTATTACCACCACAATGAACAAGCATGTGTCATCTCAGTCCATTGCGGCTGGCGGAAAGTTTTGGTAACTTCTTCAAGCCTGTGCATCTGTAGAGACTTGCAAGCCAGTGCAACTTTGGCTTCCCCTGAAACTTGATCTGCCACATCTGTGCTTTTGCTCCATGCTCAGATTCCTAGCTACTGTAGCAAGAGGTCTGTTTTGTTCCACTGTAATTCAACTTCAATACTCTTCTGCTCGGCCCTTCCATAAAAATGTCAAAGAAGAAATATCTGGATTAAGCCGCCCAAAGCGTAGTGGCATCCATTTTCAGCACGTTTGCATAAAGGTGCCTGGTGCAACCAGCCTGGCTTTACCCAGGAGGAAAATGCATTAGCTGCAACAACAAAAAAAAGCCCAAAGGTATAAAGCATTCTGCAGTAACCAGATACAGAATGAAGGCAACGAATTCGATATAAAGCAACCAGAGTTATATGTGAACTTTAATATGGCAAGTTGATTAGTCTCAAGTAGTTGAAAGAGATGTCACCAATCCCTTCATGTGTCGTTTGATTTTACTGACTTTCTTCTGTTAGGCTCGTTTCTCACAGAGTGCTTCCATTAAATGTACTGGAGATCTCATAACATATGAAACAGCCCAAATATAGACAATTTCTCTATAAATAACCAAAGATGAGGCTATCACAGCACACATTTGATCAGATTTGCATAGTTGTTAGGCTCCACTTCTCAATAATGTAAAATATTCTTTGTATAACTAGCCTCAATTATAAATGACTTGCATAAGCATTGGAATGATATAGTTCTTTTATGTTTCTGTTCATTTAGGGTACAACTTTGAGTTATTGTTGGAAATATTATTTAAATTTCACTTAATATGTGTGAGATTTAGTTTTATACTTTTACACGAAATATCTGAAAAGTGTTTAAATATTTTATCTTATATTAAAATTACAGAACTGTCAGGCAGAATCATAGCTTTAAGGGTTGAGCACTAATGTAATTCTGTTGTTATTAAATTTATTAAAATTGTACTAGCATAAAAATCTTTATAATGTGACTAAATATATTACACAGACCCTGCTTACCTTTTTTATATCACTTTCTATTGAAAATAAATTGGCTTTAAAAACTATAGTTATTATGATTTGTCTGCATGCCTTCTAGGTGAGGACATGAACGACAGTACGTATTCACACATTTCTATGATAAGGATTGATCAAAGACGGCGAGAATGTCTAGTATTTTCTTGGCCTCTCAACTATGCACCCCCAGACTCACCAGTTTTCATATATCCCTCCCACCTCTTTGCATCTTTCCTTCCACCTGTCATCCCAGAGTGCCCCCCCAGGCCTTAGTGTTGACAGAACACAAGACGAGAGCTATCCAGCCTGTGTGTGTGTGTGTGTGTGTGTGTGTGCGTGCGTGCGTGCGTGTGTGTGTGCGTGCGTGCGTGCGTGCGTGTGTGCGTGCATATGATTTCTTGCAATCTATGAAACAAAACAGAATACGGATAAAAAGTCCCATGTTCTGTTAGAAGGAGTTAAAATAAAAGCAGCTATAAAATAAAAAGTGCAGTTTTTTTCTTTGCTGGTTCATGCTCATATTACTCATACTACAAGCTGCAAAAGACATTTTACAACTGACATTTTGAATCTAAGGTAGTCTGAATCATCTAACAGATTCAAACAATCTTTTTACTGCCTCTTGGGTTACTTTCTTCAAGCGGCTTACTCTTTTCTATTTCTTCTCTATTTCTATATTTTCTTTACTATTACTATTTTACTATTTTATTACTATCGTTTATATTCACATTTGCAAAGGAGGTTGACATTGGTGTGATCTGACCATTGCAGTAAAGAATAAAACTTTCTTTCGGCTTCTCCCGTTAGGGGTCGCCACAGCGGATCCTCCGCACGTTTGATTTGGCACATGTTTTACGCTGGATGCCCTTCCTAACGCAACCCTCCCCAATTTATCCGGACTTGGGACCGGCACTAAGAGTGGCTGGGGATGGTTCCCTGACCGGGAATCGAACCCGGGTCGCAGCGGCATTGCAGTAAAGAATAAATAACTATTATTAATGATGTATATATGTGGTTCAAAACAAGTACTTACAGTATTTATGTGGGGAATGACGGTTGAGGTTGTAGCCTCAAAGTTCAAGGGTCCCTTGTTCAATTGTGAGCTCTGTGTGTAGCTTTCCATGTTCATGTTCGAACTGTGTTTAAGCTGGTTCCTCCCAAACTCACTAGAAAGGATTTCCCTATTAGTTTGAATGAGTTGGACTAGCATAACACCCAGGGTGCATGCCTGCCTTCAAAAATTCAATGTACACACTGAACCTAATGTTGCAAATCTGCATTTACACTAAGTGACTCACACACGGGGTCATTTAAGCAGTTAAGACGAGCCACTTAAACTAATGTAAGCATGCCTTGATAGTTGACAGTGATTTAAAACTACCTGTTGTTGTAACCAATGTTTTTACTCTCACTTACTGGTATAACCTGTAAAATATGTTATTTACTTTACAATGCCCTTTACAAACACTGGGGATTAGGTGTCTGCTCTTGAAACAAGCAATTACTTGCCACAGTCTTTTTATGAGGGATATTATTCCAGCGGGTCACTTATTCCCACTATTCAAAGTCTCTCTTCACAGGCTTAGTCAGGTTTCACCCACATCGTGCTCACTCCAAACCATTAAGCAATAATGAATTCAAAGACATTTCAAGTGAGACATGACCGGCGTGCTGCAGTTCTACTAAAGTGAAAATCTTTGTTCTTCCCTCATTAGTTACTTGGGAAATGGCTCGATACTCATCTTTAGATCAGCTCACAGGATGTGAGTAGCCCTCATCCACCATCAGAGCTTGGCTGATAGATGAGACTGCACTCATCAAATACACTGCAGCTTTTTTAGCTCACATGGCTGAGACTAAGGGAGGTTTTTGCTAACGCCTAAATACTACCACCATGGCTCTATTTCACTGTGCTGGCTCTCAGTTACTGCACTGTAGATGTATCTCCCTGCCATCTTCAGCTGTTTTCTATGGTTGAATTAGATTACCTGCACCCTTTTTGAGGATATTAAAAGTATCCTGTTTAAAAAGAACATTCCTGATGATTACCATCCTCTTTCCTGTTTCATTAATGCCAACTAATAACTGAGATATGGAGTTAAAATGATGGGTGGATAAGAGGTTACTCATGAGAGCACACAAACATGAAAGACGCCATGGTTAAAAACAGAGTGCATTTTAATATATTTCTAGCTGTGTGCATATTATATATATCATTGTTAGGTCACCTGTGTGGGCATTCTTTGCTTGGACTGTGGTATCATGTTGGGTGAAAGGCAGCAGCTGACAGAAATGGAGTAATGACGTTGATTTAATGCTGTAGTCTTTGGGAGCAGATTTGCTCTAATTTGTCTGAAACATGATACCGCTGCAGCTGCAGTTTTTCTACACCTAAACACAGCCTTTTAACAGACACATACATGCATATACAGAGAGACCAACACATTTTGTTTTGCTCTGTGTTTCGTAATCACTTACAGAATTGTATATGCAGTGTTATTATTGTAGATACTTTTGTCAAACTCTAGAATGTGTACAAGCTCCTCTAAAAATCAGTCTATAAAAAAAAGTCTTGTCATGCTACTCTGCAGACACTACTCATGTTATGCTTAACAAGAAACCGTCTCCAGCTTCTTAAAATGCCAAGGTAAACAAGGATCTTCACAATCAGGTCCATTTTGTTGTGACAAAGCAAATACTATCCACTCTAGCGCACGTTTTCTCTCGCATTCTCTTTCTCTTCCTGCCCCACTCATCTGTTAGGCTCTGTTCATTAAAAGCCGTCAGTCATCTTGCACATGCTGGGGTTTTGATTGTGGTTCAGCTGTCAGAAATGAAACACCTCGTTCAGAGTGCTAAACACTTCATCTCGTCAGTCTGCAGCCAAAGTGACAGAGCTCCAATAGCATTAAGCTATTCTCCACAACCTGAAATGCATTTCCAAGAGGTTGAGCTGTGGCTTAGTGTTGTGGCAGTGCCTGTCAGAGCTGTGTTTTGTCTTCTCCTCTTACAACGATGTCCTGATATTTAATCACCACTTTTACGGTCAGTGAAGCTCTCCAGTCAGAACCAGAGTACATTGTCACTGGCAGTTGAATGAGGACTCTGAGAAGGATATTGATATAGAAATAATAATAATAATGATGATAAAAAACTTAAAAAAAAAACAGAAAAAAAATTCCAGCGAGTAGCCAGTAGCCTACTCGGTGCCAGCTAAATCCTCTACTACAGTTGCTGCATTCATGACAATAGAGTATATTATGCGTTCTTTGTGAGCAGGTTTAAATATAGCACTATAATACCTAACTGCAGCCACAGGATGCAGTGCAAGCTTGCGTGCAGCATGGTTGACCTAATGAGGCAGCAGGTATGTGCAGCGGGAGCTAACGCGATTTAGCTCTCGCACTCAGCGGATCCTATGGCTCATAAGTGGCTATGATGGATGAGGTGATCCTCTCTCTACTCAAATACACCCACTACACACACACACACACACACACACACACACACACACATACACATAAGCACACAGAGCCCAGAACCTAGACCCAGGCCCGTCTGACTGGTGCCGACCATGATGTGACATCACCTAGCGCTGTGGATTGTTTCTGTTGACTGTAAGTGCTACCCTCGTCTCCGGTATGAATAATGCAGTGGGTTGGGCTGTTGGGGCTGGCCACTTCGCCTAGCATGAGTGCAGCAATTAAGGTGGCACGGCCTCATAATCGTCTGAGGCTCAGGTCCCTAGGCCTTGGGCTATAGATACTCTGGACTCTGTCCTCTCAAGGGCGAGAGAGAGAACGAGAGAGAGAGAGAGAGAGAGAGAGAGAGAGAGAGAGAGAGAGAGAGAGAGAGAGAGAGAGAGAGAGAGAGAGAGAGAGAGAGAGAGAGAGAGAGAGAGAGAGAGAGAGAGAGAGAGTGAAGGAGAGAGGGAGGTTTTAATGGAGACACTGTGGACCATCTGGCATGGGGCTATCTGCTATGGTAACTTGACCAAACATTGGTGAGAAAGAGAAGGTTTACACTCCCTGTTGTCCATTAGTACAGGGATGTTTTCAGAAAGCAGTACAGCTTTGTCTCACTGAAGCTTCGTTTACAGGGCAGCTGAAACCCTAACACAGCAAAACAGAGAACAATGGGGCAGATGCAGACAACACATATGGTTTGAGAGGTCTTTAAGTTCTGGTATAAGGTTAGTTCAGACTGAAAAAAAATGATTAATACAAATGATTCTCTGTATACTCAAGAGATCACCGTAATCACACAATCCTGAGGATTTATGCATATCTCTGATGAATGTATACTCTGTATTTCAAATATACAATTTATATTGAAATTTGATTCTGCCGCTTGTTGTTTTAAAGTAACACATTCAGTTTGTATTAAAATACTTTTCTAATCTGCATTTTGTTTTGACATATGGTGATATATGGTGACATACTATGAAGCTGTGTTTCTGGTTCATTTTAATAAAGTAACTTGCATAAGAGCTGTACAGCTAAAAACTGTCTTGACTCGTCAGAGAGGAACTGAAAGTGTTGCAATGCGTTGATTGATTCACGGTGTAAAAAGTGGTTTATATTTTTTAATTAGTACAGATTGTTTGTTAAAATGATCAGTAATATTCTGAATGTTTTTTGGCTAGCTAGTAGGCAAGTTTGCTGGCCTGTGTTGCTTATTTACATCTAGATAATTAAAAGTAGCATCCAGGAAGGCATGCTGGAGCCAAAGCATGGCTGAACTTTTTATGACACGCATATTTCTTAATAATATTGACAAAGTTTTATTCTCTGGATGGTCTCTATCAGCCAAGAAAACAAAGCTGAATTATGTGATATCTGTAGGTTGTGTAAAAGAACACACAGCACTGTCGGATTGAATTTGTTGAATCAGTGCACTGAACACAGGATATACATGGTATGCATAAGAAGAAAGAGGTAAACTAGTAATATAAATAAGAAGTAAGATGAAACTATAAAACCAAGCTGTAAAACTTTTGTTGAAGTAAAAAATTGAATTATCTTTACATACACACTTTTAGTTTGCAGTGTTTTCTGTGTCCTGGTATACGTTTTTAAAAAGCAGTTTCAATCACTGTTGATAGCAAACCACAATAGCATAATTCAGATTAACACAATTTGTTATTTCCATATGTTTTTCTATTCGTACGTTTTCAGTGTTAATGACAAGCGACCCAAGTAAAAATGATCTGCATTAGAACTTCCTTGAGTAAAATATTTCAACATAACAAGCAAGCATGTGATAGAACTGTTCAAATCTTGTCAAACAAGGTATTGTAAGTCTTTCTAGAATTCTACAGAATAAGCAGAAGCATTTAAGCAGGTGTCACTTCTGTCAACAGCAGCAGTTGTCAGTTATGCCCCGCTTGCATTTTGGAAAATGTAAAGAGCATGCCAGTCATTAGTCATGATATAAATCAGGATGTTAAACTGTTCATATGGAATGGTAGCCAGTCACAAGTTATAAATAAAGGTACAGATCAACAATTGAATGCATATTTCTGTCTGATGAATCTCTTACTACTTTATCATAGTTTTCTACAGGAAATTCTAGTATTTATACAACTCATTCTATAGATCTCTTCTCACATATTATTTCTCACATAGAAATTTCAGAAATTTTTGAAATTTCCCATGTCTCTATCCCATTTTTTAAATACAAAAGCTTCCCATCAGCATTTTTTTACTGATTGACAGGCCATGCTCTTACACCATCTGGTAAAAGTCTCTATAAACCTCACCTGCTCTGTCTAGAGGAGTGGTGACATACAAGTAAATTCATACAATAAGGTTGACTTAAGGAAAAGTTCCCACAAATAGTGAAATAGTGTAAATATAGAGGTGGTGGAGCAAACAGCTTTAATGCATCTTGAAATTCAATCTCACACGTACTGAATTGAAATCACTGTAATGAGATGTTAATAGTTCTCCAAAAAAAAAACCTCATCTAGAATCATATAGAATAGGATATAATTTTGTATTCTGCAAGTTCCATAAAATTTCAAGCACAGGTCATAGACAATTGAATGAAAAAACAACTTGGGTAAATAGTTTTAAATAATGATTTAATTTACTGATGATGCAACACCTGGCCCTGTGCACAAAAAATACAGTTAGTTAAAAAAATGATTCAATGTAATTGATTATTGAGTTCTTTAGACATATCCAGCCATAATTACTGCTAGCACTGTTGAATCTAATCATAATATAAATATACTCTTTCCAGCTATGTACAGTAGAGAAGATATCTCTATCTTTAAAAGATCACTGTAAAAAAAAAGATGAAATAAAAAGTTTTGGAAATACTACAATATATATATGTTTAGAAATGCTTAAGGTATAATGTCACAATAATAGTCAATATTGGAAAAACAGTGGTCATTCTTCCAGAAGTCCTGCAAAAAAAGAAACAGTGAATTGTCGATAAATCCAGGAAGTAAAAAAAAAACTACATAAACAATCAATGAAACTGCAGGCCTTCCTCAACTCAAATGAGGTCAGTGTTCATTATTTCACAATTAGAATGAGATAAGGCTAAAATAGTATCCATTGGAGAGTTGCAAGACAAAGACATGGACTAGCCAATAGAACCACAAAGCTAATCTGACTGATACCAAAAACAGCTTCATGGCCCCCAAGCCTTTTGGGATAATATTCTATGAAGTGGAAAGTTCAGAGGGGAATATTTTAGAAGACCTACTGTAGATTCCAGCACAGTGGAAGTAAAGTCAGTGCAGAATTCCACAATAAGAACATAATACCAACAGTCAAACATTCTTTCATTATCCTGAGATCTGAAGTTCAGTGCAGCTTGTGCAGTAAGACAATGGTCTGAGCAGAAAAAGGAAATCCATGTCTGAATTGCTCAAAATTGCTCAAATTAAGGGTTTGGCCAAAATATCCTGATTTGAACCCCATTAAGATGATGGGGCAGGACCTCCAAAACTGAACTATGTGGTCAAATCGTGCCCCGAGTCAATCAAAATTAAAATCACTACGGAACAGTCACTAAACACTACGTAGAAAAATAGAAAACACAATGCTCAGGACATGAAGCTGGAGAAATAAATGTTTATTGTTCACTGTAGGCTAAATGCATGTTGCAAAACAAAAAAACCTGTGCATTTTGCACTTGTACAAAAAGACAAAACAGAAATCTTGTGCATTTACACGTAGCACTTGTAAAAACAAACAGAAATCTTATTTTTTGCCACTTGTGTACAGTAAGCCCATGTAAAAATAAAGTATAAAAATATACAAATAAGTGCATTACTCAGCCCAGCATCATGTCTCTGTACTGGGTCATGCCACAGGGCTTCATCCACATCACAGGCCACATTTTGTCTGGCCAGGCAACGGGGGGAAAAAAACCCTGGCATGCCGTATCCAGGCTTGGCATGCCTCCACACCTATGTCACCACAGGCAAGTCCTATGGCTTGCAGAAGATTTACTCTGGTGTAGGGTTGGCATTCATATACCTTCCATCGGCATGAGGAGAAGAATTCCTCAATGGGGTTTAGGAAAGGCGAGTACGGTGGAAGGCAAAGATTGATAAAACCTTGGTTCATATTGAACCACTCTCTAACCTGGAGGGCTCTGTGAAAACTCACATTGTCCCAAACAACAACATAGATGGGATGCTCATCCTGCTGCCCTACAGAGCATCTCGCGTGTGATTGAGTGAGATTTGGAAAGATTAAACCCAGCTTCATTCATGTACACGTATTCATGGGGTCTTTCCATTGCATCCAGTTAAGAACCCTCTGTAGAAATAGATATAGTTTTGTAAGTGATACGGAAAAAGTGATTTAGGCCACTACAGTAAATCACTACTTAGAGTAATCAACATCGAATGTGTCTGGATATTTGCCAACCTGTACATACTGGAATCTTTGCTCTCTGACTTTGTCTGAGTTGCGATCAAAGGGCACTCTGTATAGCTGTTTCATGCGCAGTCTGTTGCGGTTGAGGACACGATCAACAGTAGAGAGGCTGACACTGATGATACCCTCAAAATGTACATGGTCCTCAACGATCTTCTGCTGAATTCCACTCAGTTTAATTGCATTGTTCTCACGGACCATATCTCTTGGTGGGGGGAGAACATACCTGTCCTCCCACCCCCATGTGGCAGTCTTTCAATTCTACAAAAAGAGAACATGGAGTTACAAAAAATATACATGGAATACTAGGCCTACAAACAGTTAGACCAACCCTTCATTACAATACTACAGTACATTGGTACAGTGATGTTCTGAAACATATATTTACTTACAGTATACTGTGGTACAATATATAGTATTTCATAGAGTAATTGCTGTCAACATTTACATACTGTACTATAATGTCAAAAAAGGTAATTACCTGTTCTCTTCTCTAAATCTTTGGATTATGGTGGACACAGTGAATCTACTGATGTTTGGTTGTACCCTTTGTCCAGCCTCCCTCATGCTCATACCATGGACAAGAACATGGTCAATCACAGTAGCTCTGATTTCATCAGATATTACTGTTCTTTGTCTTCGCTGACCACCTCGACCTCCTCTCACACAAACTCTTCCTCTCAGATTTCTATCTATTGTAGGGTCTCACAAACCAGTGCTCTCTGAACTGGCTTACTTTATATGTTCCCTCACATCATTAGCCACAAGTGTGATCCATTTTGAGTTGTAGTGTTCAAGTGGTGAAACTTGTGCTTTAATTGTGTTTGACTTTTGTCACCTGTGCTCACCATTATGCAGCACGGGTGCATCACAATGAAAATGTGTTGGCAAGTTGTGCCTAAACAGGTGAAAAGTGCTTATGGTTTTGCCAAAAGAGTGATTGATTCAATCAGTGGGTTCAGGCAACTGAGCATTTGGTTCAGACAATAGGGTTTAGTGTTTTAGCAATTGAGAAAAACTGTAATAGAACTGCATTTACACACCTAACTAACACATTCTTGTATATAACCTTATTACAGCTTTATCTATGTCAATCTGCTTTGAAACAATGCCCACTGTAAAAGCGCTATACAAATAAAATAAGTAGGTCACAGTAATGATCTACAGTTATTTCATTAATGTATGTATATAATGTATAGTTATTTATACAATGTATTTCATTACATTGAATACATAATGATCTAGTTTTTGTAACTGACAGTTAAGCAACCCACTAGTGTTATTCTGTTAGTGGCTGTGTATTGCTTTCAAATTTTACATAAGAACATTGTAATTCTATTTACACTTAATATTTAATGTAACACAACAATTCTAATCATATACTCAATCACCTTTTTTATAGCTGATAATTGTGACCTGATAGGTTGTTGCCTGTCTATAGATAGGTGTAAGTCATTGTAAACACTTGATAATACTGTTTTCTCATTAAATCTAACCAGCTTTAACAATGTTTTGGCTTTGAGTTGCTGTGTCTATACCCAGATCCACTATATTAGGATTTATTTAGACTCAAGAGTCCAAAAAGCTATTATGGCATGTAGTTGCATCATCTACTTACTAAGAGTCTGCTAACAAATCTCAGAAAAAATAAATTCCCTATTTTTCACCATAATTAATGAAATTAATGTAAAGCTTGAGAATGCATTCTAATGATTTTCTTATTCAGTTCACAGTCTAATGTAAAGATATTTTAATTTTGCTGTTTCAGTCCTTTTTCTTCATCCCTGTGATGTTCTCCGAACACTACAACAAAGCCGAAAGGCTTTTAATTAAACGGGAACTCGTTGAGCGAGAGGTGGTTTCATCAAAAGTTATAATACAATTACTGCAGAAACTTTTACTCTTCTTTGTGTTGTTTTCTCATTATTGTGGTATATGGAAATTCATGCAGAGAAGATTACATGGGCGTCTGCATATTTTCCCTCTGGTCACCTGATAGGTCCAACTAAATGAATGTGAATGAAACATATGGAAAGGCTGAGGAGCTACTAGAACAATATGAATTTTTGGCTTAAAGAAATAAGATGCTGTTTATATTAAAAATTCATCAGTACCTTTATTTTAAATATTTACCTTATTCTCTCATACCTTCCCCAGGGGAAATTTACAAAACAATTCATTTCTTATAATACAAGACATAATAGCAATTCATGATCTGTTTGTGTAAAGTAAATAGATACTGCTGAACGTTATTTTTGCCTGAAATTCTGAAGAAATCTCCGGCTAGAGTCATTGTCTGTGAAGCAGCACATCAAGGTGTAAATTATAATAACTCAGTTCTTAACGGTGAGTAAAAACAATGCCAAATCACTTTAAATTTCACTGAGATTGCTGCAATAAAGCTTGTCAGACATAAAAAGGGGTCTTGGTCGCCCCAGTAGATCCATTCAGCAGTGGCAGCAAACATGATCCATGTCTCAATACTGTCCTGAAGAGCATGCTGGGAGTCCGGCGCTTTAGCACCAACTAATTAGACCACCATAATATTAAGAGCTGCTGGAAGCAGTGCATCATGGGAAACGTTTACACTATTAGTTCTGTTGGTTCGTCAGAAATTTAATGGCGCATAGGAGTCACAAGGCAATGCTTTCACGGCTGCAATCTCTGTCATTCGTCTCCTCTGATGATTCTTCATAATTTAACTGGAAGGAAAAAAAATTTCAAATCATATGTAATTGTTACATCGCAATAGGGAAATAAAGCAGTATGCTACAAGGGGCTCCTCCAATTACTGTTCTCATTAAAGCAATTGAAATGACATGATGATATTATAAAACTGTAATGTGAAGGAGCGCCGAGGCCTGTGCAGCAGCACAGGAGAGAGGAAATGACTGAAGAAAAACACACTGGGGCTAATGTGTGGGTGATATTCATATGATGGAAATGATTTCAGTACTTTGTATTGCTGCTTTCAGTGATGAGAATCAATCTAGTTTTAAGACTTTGCCGTAAAATACTTTTCATATTGAAAAGGCAGATTCATAATGACATTGACAGAGCAAAGAGAGAGTATGTGTGTGTGTGTGTGTGTGTGTGTGTGTGTGTGTGTGTGTGTGTGTGTGTGTGTGTGTGTGTGTGTGTGTGTGTTTGTGTGTGTGTGTGTGTGTGTGTGTGTGTGTGTGTGTGTGTGTTGGCCGTGTCTGGTACCAGTTTTAACGTGTCAATAGCTCCTCGCTTTAGCTTATTGATCCATCCCTCAAAGCCATGTGAACTTTGAAGAGGGGAGCTCGTGTTTCCTCAGACAACTGTGGCCAATCTGCCATGCACCCTAGTTTAGAAACCTCGGACATTAGAGAGGCCGGGCAATCATCTGGGGAGCATCAGGTCTTGAGTCTGTGGTCTCTGAGGGCATAAAATGGAAAAAGGAGAGTATGTCAATAACACGCTGCCTACACTCGAAAGTCTCGGTCCACTGCACAATGTCTATGGAGATTACCTCAGTTTATGATGAGTGCAGGAATGTGTAGAACAATTAAACAGTGATTATACTGCTTCAAAAAAAAAAACGTGTTGAATACATATAAGACGATTCTGTGGAAGGAATTTTCACAAAACCTGTTGTGCCTGTACAGTGTATTAATTCTGGTCTATTCTCAAGAAACTGACTATACATACAATACAGAGAAGAGGAAAATCAAAATTGCCATTCATTTTATAGGTTCTGTAAATGTAGATATATTTGTTTGAAAATAGATTTCAATTTTATTGCATTTGTGCAATGCCAAGTAAAAAGCAAATTATGAGATAGCATGATGTTAGTACAGTTGATAATATTTCAATAGCAGCATGTCCCAAAGCATTTTATTCCAATTATTCTACAGCAATTATTAGCAATGTTTTACTTGTTAAAAAACAACATACTGTACTTTTATAAAAAATTTTATCCATTATATTTAAACCAAATCTTTGTTTTAAATAAAACAAAAAGTAAACTTGTCATGTTAGTGACAAAAATCCATCCACCTTGAAGAGTTTTTCAGGTCAGATAACTTACAGGAACACTTGCTTATTAGGCAGCGCTGACACTGGAGATTCCTTCCAATCATCCTAAATCTTGTATACCAAAGACTTTATCCTATCAGTGATTACCCACGTTGTGAAATCCTTTTATGGCTGAACACCAGGTATCAACGAAAAGTACTGTTGCAGGTTAATGCTACACAAACAAATTCAAAACAAGAAGTCAAAGTCAACAGACTGTCAGAGATTAAGCAAGGTACATATAGAGATACTGTACTTTGGCAGAAAATGTAAAACATGAACCAGAAATCAGAAGTGAGTGGTCGTAACAATAAACACAATAGCATTGTATAAAATTGTTCGGTTTAGAATTAGCATATACTTAGCAATTGGCTGTTGGAAGGTGGGAATTAAGTTCAGACATGTATACTGTGCTTGTATATGTGCTTGTGTGTGTGTGTTGGTGTATGTGAACATGATAGTCTCTATATATGATTGTATGTTGTAGCCCTCAGCAGCTATGTTTCTAAGTCACTTTGTGTTACAAGATGTGGAAAGCAGTGTGTTGACAATGGAATTAAAAAAAAAGTTTATTAAACAATAATTTAATTTAAAAAATACATCAAATATAACATGTGCTTTGCCTTATGATTTATTTTCAGAGCTGCTGTTAATTCATGAATGTTGGAAAAATTACTTATTTAATATCAATATTGTTAGAGTCACATACTTCTAATCCAAGCTGTATTCTGTTACAAATTTACTGTCAGGTGCTTTTTTTTTTTTTTTTTTTACATTTTTGAAAAATAAGCCTCTGTGTAGCAGCACATCGGCCTGGCAGGAAATACATGCACAATGAGGTACAAAGACATCACCAAGATGTCAGGCAGCTGTGGACATACTCTCAATCACTCACACATGGAAACGCAGACTATCCCCTCAGCTTAGCTCTTTTATCCCAATGCCTCCTATTCAGCCTCTTACTTTAGTGTTATATGTATTCAGGTTTGACAGCTGTTTTAACAGCAGCACTATGCAAGAAAGCCATATCTCAGTGTGCAGTCAGGATGAATCAAACTAGATCAATTGTTGCGTAAAACAAATAATGGAACAAACTCTATTATAAGAGGAGAGTAGGCATGTTGCTTTCAGTTAGGAATTATCCATTTTGATCCATTCTGCCATAAACACAACCAAAAATAAACTTTTTAGAGCTAAGAAATTGGATATCTTATTTTTTCAAAATATATCGATACATTATTATAACCTCTCTGTCTCTCTCGGTCTCTCACTGCCTCTCTCTATCTCACTTTCTTCTCAAACTCTCTCAGAATTATGGGCTGGTTACAAATAACTAACATTTTTATTGTATTAAGTGGCTAAGTCTGTGGTACAAACTCATAAGTACTTTTATTCTGGGTTAGAAGATGGACACTTATAAAGCA
Organism: Silurus aristotelis; assembly: GCF_946808225.1. Taxonomy (NCBI): domain Eukaryota; kingdom Metazoa; phylum Chordata; class Actinopteri; order Siluriformes; family Siluridae; genus Silurus; species Silurus aristotelis. The sequence goes on from NC_139587.1 coordinate 18,253,791, forward strand.
TATCCAGTATATGTGAAATACAAACCATAAAACACCATAAAACACACCGTACCTGGTAAATAACTAGGCCATTAACAAAAGTGTTGCCAGCGCATAAAAGAACATAAATTTTTCTGAAGAAAGAAAGGCATGATTGATCATGTGGATGATTGCCCCAAAATATGGCATCCAGTGTGTCTCTTAAAGGCGTCCCCAAAGAATCATCATCTCCACCTCTGGCCACTGGCTCCTCTCAGTAATGCTATCCACATCAGAGACGGGGAACCATTGATTTAGCACTTAGCTCTCACGTCCCCCATGAGCGCTTATCATTTCTGGCCCCTAGCCAGAGTTGAGGCGTCAAAGTTACCGATCGATTTGCCGAACTTTGAAGAAGCAAAAAGTGCCAGAAGGAGAGAAGGAAGAGAGGGTCAGATCTGTTTGCTTAAGTGACAGGATGAGGGGGGAATGTGGTTGGGGTTCGAGGCCGAAGACCAAAGCAACAGATGGCATTTTCTACATCTCAATCTCCTTTAATCATAATGGCTTGATAATAGTATTTCCACAATTTTCAAGAAAGAGCAGGCTCCAGAAAAGTAATGAAGAATCAATGATTGGAAAAAGGAAAAGATTTTTGAACATATGCTGTGACTGATATTCAGGTCGGTTCAATTTATTTAAGATGCAAAATTTAAATCAGACTACAAAAGTTTTCAGCTTCTGTATGAGCTTCTCCATATAAGGATTGTTTGAAAAAATCGTGTTAAAAATACTGTTTATTTTGTAGGAAATTCTCTTAATGCATTTACCCTCTAAACTGACTTTAGAGGACATTCTGGATTGTTATGATGCAAGAATTTATGCTGAGGTGGCTATGCAGTGTATGTTATCATCTCCCAATACAGAAAATATTTACATCCATATGCATTACTAGCTCCCATAAATTATTTAAACACTTTGCTTTTAATAGCGTTTAAGGATAAGAGGCGAGCGCTAAAGCTTTAATGTATGTTATGACTTATAGATGACTTTTGACCTCTTAGGGTCTTCAAACATTTCCTCTGTGTAAAATAAGCCAATAATCTTGACCATTAATGTTAGTTCCTAAGTGTCTCATGAAAAGTTCCCTGAAAAGCTAAAGGCTATTTGTTAAACCTTTTATGTTAATCCAACATTTATAGATTCGTTATTTCACATGCTGTTTTTTTCTTTTTAAAGACGAAGCCCTTTTTTCACTCTATGCTTGCTCAGGCTGTATGCTAGTGGCTCCATCGTCCTGCCTGCTATCCAGTTCCCCGGTGTCAGCCCACAGCCATTACTCTCCATAAAGGATGATGAATTAAAGGCTGGTACGGAGAGCGGCTGCAGTGCTGCTGTCTTACTCCCGCTCATAAGAATGATAAAGTGCACTGCATTGTCCCAGAGCCCAAACGCTGCACTCGCCGGAGGGCATAGGGATGCTGGAGGAAATCAGGTTTTGGAAAGACAGGGATTACAGAACCAGGGTTGCTTTAATCATGTGCACCACAAAATGCACACCTCTTTGTCATATCTGACTATGAATTTGAAGCTATCTTATTTTCCACTTATTTGTGCAAAAAGATGATATGTACTCTTTGCATTGGAACATAACCCCATGCACAGTACACTGAATGTACAGTAGGTTGCATGGAATTACCTGTCTGTTCATCTTTGATTTGTTAACAGAGGATCATGTTTCTCTGTTCCAGGGTCATAAACGATCGTTCCATTGTTAGTGTGTACAAATCCTCCTCAGTGTGATTGACACATTCACAGCGCATACTTAACTCCCATGCTTAACTGTTTTCACTGTCACAGCTCTTTATAATAAATGATGGCGCCTCAGTCTGCTACTCATCTTCCAACCATCCATCACCAGCCGAACAGCGCTTTCCAACCACCACATGCCTGCGTTATACTATTATTTGTCACTTCGATGATTAATCTCTTAAAATGTAATTGTCAGGCAAGCTGATACAGCTCTTCTTAGCACACTGATAGGGGTTCATGCCCCTGAGGAAACTTAGACTTGAAATGAAAAATCTGTTTTGGAGTTTTCCTAAATGCTGCTGTTAAATAAACGAACATGGCAAACATAGTAATTACAGAAAATTATATATTAGCATAAGTATCGCATTTATAACTGTTAGTACTATTGTTTTACTTTACTATTGTTGTAGTGTAATTTTGAAAAGTAACCAAAATTGTTTTCCTCGCTTTATTATCACTGCAAGAATAACTTTCTTCTGTAACTAGCACCAGTTTATTAGTAGTAACTGATAAAAGTTTTTTACAGAAGACTTTTTCCTAAAGAACTGCAGTATTAGTGATAGTAATAAAAATGACAATCAGTGTAAAAAATATTCTCTTTACTGTCGGGGCAATTGTTGATACATGACCTTAACCATAAACCTCATTCATCTTTGTCATGATTTGGAACCCATTCATAACTTTATCATGTTCAGCGATTTTTTTTTTCTTTCTATCGAAACGCAAGCATACTTTACCTGTCCATACTATGGGTGTCAGAAACCGCTGTCAAGCTCACGATGGGGCTGACAAACTGTACTGAAGATGAATAACCTTTGCGAGTTAAATCAACAAAATGTAATCATGAAACTTCTTCTATCTGTTTGCCTTTCTACAAGCAAGCTTGATGTTACATGTAAGTAACAATTAACTGCATACTTACAATACTGAACATTTCTATCTTGTGGTTTGCAAGCTAACCTGTGTTTCCTGAAATGTCTATGTGTTGTAGCAGAAATAGACACTTCAAATATTTAAGGTTAGCAATAGTTAAAAGAAGGTTTTGAAAAAACATTTCAAATGTCAGTCCATAGACTTTGCACATTCTGGTTTCTGTATGAAGTGTGGCTTTTTTTGTGATATTAACTCCAAGAGAAAATTCAAAATTGAGGCTAACAAAGAAATAGCTGTTTAAAGCTTCTGTAATGAGAATGTAATGTTCTAAATATAGCAAACAACTATGATTACCATCAGGCACTGTATCTCACCTGATTGCAATACTCCGGTCACATGACTATTGTACATTTTGGCATAATAAATACTAGTTTTTATGTCATGTTTGAATAGCACTCTTTGTCTAGCATTAGCTGCAAGTAGTGTTGTTATAAGTGTGTTTTTATCCATGCCTTTTGCATGTTTCATGCTTGTCTAGTTAATGTTTGTTTACGTTACGTTCTCTTACATGTTCATGTGTGTATGACTTTAAATAAAATTCTCTGCACTTGCATTCATCTTCTATTCAACAATTCATGGCAGTCACAACAGATACTAACAATAATATAACATTAAACTAAAAATGTCATGTAAATATACATAGTTAATTGGCACAGTGTGTTGTTTATTAATAAATCACAAATTGTTATCATTTGCCATTTCACTGTAGTATGAGAGGATGTTGTACTGTTATAAGAAATGTATAAGAATATGCTTTAATTTATGGCTTATTTACTTAAATAAATGTACCTTATACCTTGTGTATGTATCTTGTATTTTTCTCTAGAATGAACTGGCTGTGTGCAATGAACTGAAAGCTGTCACGACGTGATTGCATCCTTTTTACAAATGATGTTTTCTAACAAAGAAAATGTGTATCTTGTACAGCACAATTAATCTTCATTAAGTATTTGCTCATACACAGAAAAATGTACTCGTGTTTCCTGTACACATACCTTTTCTGAACATCCTCAATCCTCAAGCTAGACTAAAAAAGATGATAGATGTTTGTTTGGGCGCCTAGGCAGCAATGTGCACATGTTTTCTTAAGCCTTAACTTTCCAATCCATGCAAAAGTCTGCAAAAATCTCTGGGGTATTTTGAACTCTCTGCTTTACCCAAACCTCTTACGTATCTGTCTGGAAGCAACTTATTTCCCTCAACTCACAGGAAGGAAGAACAGCACTTAAATGAAGATATCTGCATGCAACAGAAAGTCACCCTAAGAGACCTTCATAGTGGTGTTGGTCAGAGCTGGGCAGCTCTTTAAAACCTTTTTGTTTACTTGTGAGTTTCCGTATGTGTCTAAAAGGCTTCATGGACCGCAAGACAATTCGTTTTTCCTTGAACTGATTGGATGACTCTGTGTGATGTGTGAAGGAAATAAGCAGGATACTGTGTTTAACTGCTTGATTTCCATTGCACTCACAAAAGCCAGATAGAAATTGCTCCTGTCTCTCATTTGGCATGTGTTAATAATGAGCGGAGTGATGAGACTCAGGATTGCAGAGACAAGAGTAGTTTGTTTAGTCTGCAGACTTCCTGATGACATCGCCCTATACCTCCACTCCATCTCGATGACAGATGCAAAGCCTCATGGGATCGCCTGTAGCCCATGCCGAGTGAATGGGAAAAGGAAGTCACTCGCTGTGTGTGAGGAACAGTGTCTGTATGGGCACTGACAGCACGTCACTGATAACAGCGTGAAGACAGCATTGTGCACAGACAAGATGCAACACTCGCTGTCTGCGGATAAACTGAGTCGACTTCCAGTGGATAGCAGGAAAAGCAATAAACAATACGCTCACACAAACAAACGCCGCATTGACTGGTCTGAATTGTAATATATCTGCTTTTCAAAAAAGATTCATTGAAAATGGACATTTGTTATCCTTGATTGAGACTGGCTCCCCTTTGCCTGCCTTGTATATTTCTCCGTTTATATGATTCATTCACTGACATTTTGGTATGTGATGTGCTGTGATTGGTTGTCTGTGTGTGTCTGTTTCAGGTACCTGTTTTCCTTCCTACAGACTCTCCCAGCATCCTTGCTGTCACAACACAGCACATGTAGACAATGAAGATAGATTACCCTACAGTTGTTAGGGGGGCAGGGATAGAGAGAGAGAGAGAGAGAGAGAGAGAGAGAGAGAGAGAGAGAGAGAGAGAGAGAGAGAGAGAGAGAGAGAGAGAGAGAGCAATATAAAAATATATTTGAACTAAGAGGGAAAACTGAATATCTGGTAAAAAAAAGCTCTTATGGATTTACAAATTATTTGCTTCTCTAAATGACGGACATCACACTAACAAAGCGACTTGATTGACCTATGACCCAGCAGGTTTTGATCATGTGATCAGCTTAAAATGTTGCCTGAGGTGCTGAGGAAGCATGCTGGATAAAAGCAAGATGCCCAATATTTCAAAGCTCTAGAAAAGGCTGTCTCTGACATAATCTGCACTCAAGTGCTGTTATTCATCTCCAGAGAAATGTTAAGCGACAGAATTCTCCTGGGGCTTTAGCAAGATGGACATTGAATTTTAAATATGACACTCTTATTTGGTTGTTTGAAATGATCTTCCCCACTGCAGTATTTAACTATAATAAACGTTATGCATCTCAAATACCGTTCCTGTTCCTGTAAGGATCTTTCTTACCATTTACTAAATGGCTATTAATTTTATTTACTAATATTTACATTGATATGGTGTGGTTTATGATATTAGTGCACTATTATCCTGGTAAGCTTTGTTGTGGTTTTCTAATGATCACTTTTAATATACCGGCAATTAAGTGTCTAGAGTCCATAGAGGTTTTGCATGAATGTATTAATTTTTCAAAAACAACCACATTCAAAGTGAAGCCTGCTTTTTATGCTTCAAACATTACAGTCGCAATAAGCTTCTTCAATAAAAAATAAAAAAATCCTCTGGTAGACGATTGACTCCCCGCCTTCGCTCAAACCTGAGAAGGCAAATCAGAGCTGTCACAGTTATGTCCTTACATATGCTTCTTCTAATGCTTGCATGCTGCTGTGCTCTTATTTCAGGGCCATAATAAATACGAGACAGGGATTTATCATATTGTGGGACTGTAATGTGATTCAATTCATTTCCCGACTCACTGTTTAATGAAATGGAGTAAACATCTCAGGCTGGGTAGTTTTTCTATGGAAAGGATGGGGAGATCGGGCCTACTGGAGAGCGGCAGTATCGTTTCTTATGTCTCCTTGTTTTTACAGGTGGATAAACATGACAGATTCATATTTGTAAAGAATAGCCTGTAATGTACTAGATTGCATTTTGTGTCAATCAAATACTTGCAACTCAGCAACTCTCCATCAAACTGTCTCTATCCGCAGTTGGAGAGATTGCTAGTAAGAAACAATTGTGATTGTGGCATGGAGATTTACAGAGAGAGAGAGAGAGAGAGAGCGAAAGAGAAAGAGAGAGAGAGAGAGAGAGAGAGAGAGAGAGAGAGAGAGAGAGAGAGAGAGAGAGAGAGAGAGAGCAGCTTTTAAAAGGATTTTGTCGGTTATTGACTGGTTGCACTCTTCTGCTAATAGCCATTTAAAGATTATAGGCCTGCTGGTGGGAATCAAGGCCTCCATTGTTCTCCTTATTGCATTCTGGCAGATGGGGGCTGACACAACAACACTCTCCCTCCCTGCGGGCACGCTTACTCTGCACAGCCCTCCATCAGCACAGCTCCTATTGAACCAGCCCTAATAACTGCCCATGAATTATTAATCTACATGTGATATTGAAGGCCAGGAGGAGGAGGAGAGGAGGACACGAGGAAGGCGGGGAAGGGGAGGGGAGGCTTGAGATTGGTGTGCAGGTGCCATGCCGGAGGATCTTCTGGTCCAGCCCAAACACTCCCAGGGTGACTCTTTCTCGGAACATATTGGGCATTCCGATAACGGGGCCTAGCAGAGATAAAATATATATTCATTAAATGTCAGTGGGTTGATGAAATGAGAGCGATCCATTAGAGGCTGGCCCAGGCAGTAGCGGTGAGGGCTAATGTTTCCCGGTTGTTCAAAGAGGCCAGACCGCTTTTAGAGCGACCGATGGTGCCACGGGGAGCAAATCTTCTCATCTGGGAAGTTGGGTTTGCAGGGACTACTTTTAAAAGATCAAGAGGGACAGATGACCTGGAGAGAGATAAAAAACAGTTCAGCTTGTATTGTGCTCATAGGATAAATATAGCAAAGGATTTTGGGACAGTCTTGCTGTAACATTTGAGTTAGCTTGGTGAAACACATTATTTGGTTTTACATTACTTCTCAATTCCTTAAAGGACTTTAGCCCAGTTTCACAAAGTCAATAGAGAATATTGTTATGGAATTGCATGGCCAGTGGCAAATCTATTTTCATATTCCCCGTTATTCAAAATTAAATATGCACACAGTTTGATGAATTTGATTTTCTCTCAGTCTAAATTTAGCGCAAAACACTGAACAATGCCTGGAGAATCCTCTGCATATATTCATTATAAAAGAAATGGTTTATTTCCTAGACAATGCTATTCAATATCAGTCTCAATAGTTTAGATAAAGCTGTAAAGCAATTATTTACCACTCGCTATTCTCCTTTCATATTAGTGCTTCACTGCAAAATTTAATATTTTAATGTAGTAGTCAGTGCACAAGTTTTAAGAACATCGCCTAAGACCTTATAATTCTTGGTTCTAAGTCGCTAGAGATCTGTGGGTCAGATAGTTATTCTCCGTCAGCAGCGAGGTGAGACCTGAACCGCAGCACAGGCCCCAAAATGTCTCGCGTCTTCCTCTTAGACTGAGTTTGGTTTAGTGCCCACATTTCACTCCAGAGAGAGCACAGGAAAGAAAAACTTTAATAACATTCTGGAGTTTTGCCAGAGTCAAGACAAATAGCTTTGGATTATGTCCAGTGAAAACCAAGATTTCACCACTGGCATTATTGCTCCCTTTTTCATACTTGAGGCAAATGTTACCAAACATGGCAAATTCTGTACATAAAATGGGTTTGGGTGGAAACACATGGAGGGTAGACCTGAAGAAAGGTGAAGCAAAACAAAAGAATGTTTTGAACCAGAGACCAAACACAAGTAGGTTACTTCCATGTAAGACCCCGGATGTGTGCTTTGATTAACACCACTGAAGCAGAGAGAAACCATGCATCATTGCTGCTACACACCTGGCACTCTCTTTTTTTTTTCTTTTTCATTAATCAGAAACTTAACTGACTGAACTGGAACACTTTAAAACTGACAAATAACTGACTTCACATCTAAAAAAATATTTGTGTGCAACTTATTTGTCTATGATACTAATCAAATCAGCAATTCATACCTTATAAAAGATAGAAAATAGAGAAAACTGCTGAAGGTGCAAAAAAGAAACTAGTTCCTGGAACAGTTTTTCCATGAGGAACAAGATTTCAAATATAGGAGCAAAGGATAAAATGGTTGGGGGGAGTGTAGGGCAACTGAGCGAGAATGAGCAGGAATGCCTGCAGGGCAGAAGTAACAAAAAAGCATTCCAAATAAGTGTGTAGGGGTGGAATCAGTAACCAGCTTTTTCAAAATGAACCATCTGGGTACATAAAAGAGGGGGAGAAAGACAACAAACAAAAGCATCAGGGATGCCAGTGAGTGTGTCAGCCCTCCTCCTGCCTTATATCAGCAAGTGCGGGAGAAAGGAGAGGGAGGTGTTGCTACTGAAAACAGAGAGAGAGAGAGAGAGAGAGAGAGAGAGAGAGAGAGAGAAATTGAGGGTTGAATGGTGTTCTTGAAAAGACCTATATCCCCTAAAGGCAGAGCTCAATGCCAGAGGAGTCATGGGGCCCTGCAGGCTGACAGTCATCCAGCCTAATGGGCCTGGCTGTTTACTCCGCAAAGCCAGGAGTGGATTAGAGGGGTAATTAAGGTTAATGATCCTCCCGCTACGCTCGGGTGATCTGTGTTCAAGCACCGCAGGGTGCATGCTAACGCTAACATTAAGCCAGACCACTGAGCAATACACACTAATCCTGACACTGTGTCAACTATTATTGAACAGGTCACGAAACTGTACATTAAGACATTGGATATTAATGTCTTGTTTTTTGGGGTTTTTTTTTTATGGGAATGGTTTATACGTTTTCTATGTTTTTGTTATTTATTTGATCAGAAATTCTGCGTAAATATAAAACACTTTCAATAGATCTTCTCTGTCCAGTTTAATATGCAAGGTTTAATTAAAAAATATATATATTATTATTATTGAATAAAGTTTTATGGTAATTTTATTATATATTTTTTTTATCAAATTTAAAATAATGCATTGTGTATTTACAATAAATGATCATAAATCAAATTTTTAAAATATTTTTTGTATTTTACTTATTAAAGTTAATTGTATAATTGTATATTGTTTATTGCTCGATTTTGCTGAAGCAGAAAAAAACCTGATAATTCATTACAAACATGTGCAGCATATTTATAGATTTTTGAATGCATGTTTATCCTAATAAGTCAAATATCAAGTAATATACAACATTATCTAAATAATTCATGTTTCTTTTTATGCCGTTCTAAAAGTTTTGCTTAAAGTCTGCATGGCAGACATCTCATATTTTCCTCACAGATATATGAGATTACACTGGGAGAGTGATCTCCATGGGTATAATCTTTGGCATAAATCATCTTTAATGTAGCCTCTGTTATCTAATTATGTTGCATTGCATACTACATGTAACAAAAGGCCCTTCCATTTCTGAACGGAAACATGGTCGTTTTTCACTGTATAAGCTAATCAATTGAATGGGACATCAAAAAATGAAATTTGAAGCGCCAATTTTTTTGCTTTTACTCCTCTTTGAAACACCACAGTAATAGCAACAAAGTGCTTTTTTGTAAAAAATTGTACTTTCTGAAAATGGAGTGAGGGCTCGGGGCAGCACATTTGAGCGTGTGAATGACGGGACACATCAGGCCTAAATGAATTATGACCTTGTTAAACTAGGTTTTAGTGCCATCCATAGCAGACACATTTTCCTGCTTTTTCCAGTAATTTTTGAAAGCCTTTTTGCTGTAATAAAATATCACTTTTTCCTGCATTTGTGCATTAAACGTCCATTGTCTTCTCTTCTTTTTTCCAATGATAATCACATTGAGTCCTGCTTCCCCCTGTAACCCCTGTGCTCCCGCTGTTAGATCACTTTTCTCTTGTAAAGATGACATTGGCCGTGCAAAATGTTCTCTTTGTCTCTCGCTTGCTCACCCACTCAGTCAATCACTCATGGACAATGTATTATGATGTCACTGTCATAAAAAGTGTTGCAGGAGGCTGTCGCAAAAGTGCTCTAAGGTCCCATAAACCTGCTGTTTACCCATCATGCCCTAAAACCAGGTCTTGAACAAAGACACGTCCATTGTTGCGTTGTGTCTTGAGGCACAAACTCAAATTGTCTGTTAAGTGCTAGCAGCATGCTATCAGTGGTGATGTTTGTAAAGCTCTGATGTCCCCTCCAGGTCCTGTTATGGTGAGATCAGAACATATTCACCTTTATGCCTTATAACCCACCGGCTCCCAACGATGCTACCTGCTGTTATTAAGCTGTGGAAATATGACAGCTGGCGAAGAGGCGACCGCTGAGCTATTGAAACCTAAATGTGTATGGCGGCAATCAGCCTGGTGTTAATTGTTTGCAAATGAGAACTGGAGATCATTAAAAAAATGGATGAAAACAATGATTACTGTTTGAATTACGCAACTTAATTTCCCTTGGTGCATGACAAACAATCGCTAGTGCATAACAACGGGTCAGAGTTTTAACTGAAAGGATTGTTTCACTCATAGAGAACACTTTAACAGGCCATTTATCACTTTACCCTGCACCGAGCACAGCGTTACGAAGCCAGAGGCAGCACAGCATGTGTATCTATATAACCTCAGCCTTATCACCTGCAGTCATTTCCAGATTCGATTCATCTTGTCAGCATGCCGTTGTCACTCCTGAGCTGAAATCAATCCAAGCATATACTAAGCGATGGTGTTCTCTAAAGAAGCCGATGAGAGTGTGCTGGTGCCATCAGGCACAGTCGTCTCAAGAAACTGGAGACGATGCAGGGGAAGAAAAATATAAAGCTGAAGGGTTTGTATAGCACCCCCTTATTTAATCCTGAATTTACAATAAATTAAGAAAACGTGTTCCTAATGCAACAAACACAACAAAACAGCTAATGAAAAGCAAAGCAAATGGGAACAAAATCAACCAAAAGTTCAAAAATGACAGTTCACTTCGAAATAAAAGGAGCCAACGGGCCAAAACTCCCGAAGGATTTCTATCAGACTGGACCATTGCTTAATTATATCAGTGACAGCAGCTGCAGGTGTGATTGTCATGCCTCCTCCTCCTCCTACTCCTCCTTGGCACCTTTTTCCAGTGACAGTAAGGTATCAAAAGCTGCAGCATCCCAATCTCATCACCATGGTCACCATGCATCTTTTACCCCTAGCACCGCTCAAGGGCCTGGCAGCAGAGGTAACATCTGCTGGCTTGGATCATGCAAACACAATAAACAACAAAAGACACCCACATTTTATCATCTCCTGGTCTCTCTCAGGAGAACGGTGTACATGTCAGTCATGTTCTTTTAATACTGAAAAGCAAATGTGTGTAAAATAATAAAAAAAAAAAGCCTGTGAAATAAATAAGAAAAAAAGAAAATTGTTATATATACTTATATGTTGTATATATTGTTATATGTAAACTCACTCAACAATATTTATTGTACAAATGGTTAACATCAGATATAACATTAGATGCATGGAAATGTTTAGGAATTCTTCCATAATCAGTTTTCTGTAGGTATTTAACAAATAGAAGGGATTCCGTGAAAGTCCTGCAGAGACGCTTGTACTGGAATGGGAGACAGATTGGTGTAAATGATGTCTGAGCTACGCTGTGTGTATGAAGCACATGAACAGGACTCAGAAATACCTGCATCAGCCTGGTAATCAAATCCTGCCCTTCACAAGAAAGGCTAAGTGAAAGATTCTCTCTCTGGAGAAAAGACTACAGGAGTTCTCATTCTTAAACGATACAATGCTGCAAATGGAAGTTTGATGGGCTATTTGTACACAAGACAAAATAATTTGCTTTTAAGAAAGAAAGAAAGAAAGAAAGAAAGAAAGAAAGAAAGAAAGAAAGAAAGAAAGAAAGAAAGAAAGAAAGAAAGAAAGAAAGAAAGAAAGAAAAAAAGACAAATATATTAAGTTTTAAAATAAATTATCTCAGTGCATGTTTAAAATCCATGTATTTTGTATTATTTTTTTACAAATATGTATTTGGTATTAGAGTGTATTTAGTTATTAGTAGTATTAGTAGTAGCAGCAGCAATTTTAGTAGTAATAAAAATAGTAGCAATAGTAATGGTGGTATTGTATTGTTATTATTATTATTATTCTTACTACTCATCTTTATTAACTGCTTTGTCTTGGTCAGAATGGTGGTACATCCAAAGCCAATCCTGGGAACACCAGGGCATAAAGCAGAAATACAATCTGGATTATTTATTCATTTTAAGTAACCACTAATCCCAGAGTTTCCTTAGGCAGGAATACAACCTGAACAAGATTATTATTGTTATCATTATTGTTCTTATTGCTGTTGTTGTTGTTGCTGGTGGTGGTGATAATAGTAATATAGTAATAAATTATTCATTAAATTATTCATTCATTCATTCATTTTCAGTAACGAGTTTTATCCAGAGTTGATGTTGTTGGGTTTGTTTGGAATGTGTTAGTTATATAGTTGTAGTTCTTTCTTTCTTTCTTTTTTAGTTACCACTTTATCTAGGGCCCAAGCCTCAGTGGCTTGGGAGTGAGAATACACATACAAATAAAATAAATAATAAAAATAATACGAATTAATATTATTATTATTATTATTATTATTATTATTATTATTATTATTATTATATAACAGGAACAATAGTAATACTACTACAACTACTATTACTACCTCTATTACTACCAATAACAATAAAAATAATTATATCAACAATAATTATAATAACAGTAATTATATATTATATGATATTATCTATTATAACTATTAATCAAAGTCTTGTATGGTGTAATATATGTTGCTTTAACTTTAAATCTAATGGTTTTACCAAAAGGAAAGAAAGAAAGAAAGAAAGAAAGAAAGAAAGAAAGAAAGAAAGAAAGAAAGAAAGAAAGAAAGAAAGAAAGACTAAGTTTAGATTAAGTTTTTAATAAATATTTACAACAACAACAATAATAATAATAATAATAATAATAATAATAATAATAATAATAATAATGTGATGATGATGATGATGATAGATAGATAGATAGATAGATAGATAGATAGATAGATAGATAGATAGATAGATAGATAGATAGATAGATAGATAGATAGATAGATAGATAGATAGATAGATAGATAGATAGATAGATAGATAGATAGATAGATAGATAGAACTGACCTATTCTGATGCTAAACCCATATCCCACTCATATAAAGAGTGCATTTACAGTGTTATGTTAATAACTTGTATTGTAATAATTAACCAACCGTTTGTGGAAATGGGAGAATTTCGCCTTTGGCTTGCGACTGTCTTTCGTTTAAAAGTATAATTGAGAAACGAGTTGAGCTATTAAGGCGGATGTAAACAAAACACTACATCATCGTCCTCAGCGCCTAAAATCATTTGCCCCTTAGATGAGGGGACAGTAATAACGTTTCCTTCTCTCGTTTGTCAATTAGTAGCGGCGGAGGAGAGGAAAGGGGGGAGACATACCCCCGTCCAGCTGAGAGCGCGCAATAACGCGCAGCTGTGCTGAAGAATTCGGTGGCTTTATTACTCGGCGACACGGCGAGACAAAGACATATTTCAGTCATTGGCAGTTTAATGAGGGCGCCCCGAATCCACCATCTAAATGCCATCCAGTCCCAGAGGAGCGCGCGCTCCCGTCGCCTGCACGGGATTGCGAAAGCAGCACGCGCCACCTGACGGCCAGCGCAGGACGCGCGCGCACACACACTTCCGCCTTGGAATAAACATCCGGCTTTTATCGAAACGGGGTTATCTCTCCGTTTATCAGTGCCTTATTTACACACGAGCGGCCTTATCGCTTTTTTTAAAAATACGTGATTATGATTAACCACCAATTATATGTAAAATTTTACTGCATTAAACGGAAATCTCTCTAGACCTGCTTGCAATTAAAACCGTAGAGTGCAAGAGCATGCAAGAGTTGCACCTGTGTAAAAGTGAAAAAAAAAAGACTCTCATACAACACTAAAAAAATCTGTATAAATTCATTGCAATTAAAACTACTTTGTAAACATCAATTGCATACAAGTGAAACGTTTCCAGAATTTGTGGAAAGTTTTGTACCGCTGTTTTAAGCAGAAAAAAATATTAATGTCTTACCATTGTTAAAATACATCTTGGCATAAGATGCAGACATTCAAATGGTATTAGCATTAACATTTCTTTTTTTTTTCGTACTTTATTTTAATTGATATCTCATTGTTTTCACTCTGATCAGTTATCTAAGGTTTAATCAAGTATCAATAGTGCTTCTACTACTGAAACACTAATGAGCTTCTTGAAAATGTCCAGTTAATGAAACATGTTAAATTTTCAAACAAATAGAAGTATTATGGCATATAATGTATAATCTCCTTTTTGAAAAGAAAAAAACTCCATAAGATGGTATGAGGAAGAAACCTTGAGAGGTACCCAGACTGTAAAGGGAACCATCCACATCTGGGTGGCATAAAATGTCTACCCATTATAGTTCCAATAGTACTACTAATCATCAATAGTACTACTATACTATTTTTACTCAGTTGGCTTCCCAAATTTTCAAACTTGTGCTGTTACTTGCTTTGACTCGATCCCACAGCTCACTTTATTTTACAAATAGCCCAGTTAATGGTTCAGTATGGGAAAGGGTAAAGTCAGAATGTACAGACTAGAATAACTGTTTCCCTAGCTAAAGAGGTCAAGCTGGGTACTGGGTAACCTAAGCCTGCACTTTAGTGAGCTGTCCATTATTAGCAGCTTTCTGCCCATGATCTTTGACCCTGACTGACCCCTGCACATGGTGCTACTGACCAAGGGACCTGAGTAACTAACTTCTGCTATCCTTCCACCTCCCATCCCAACATCAACTCACAATCTCATCGGAGAGGGAATCATTAAGCCGGCCTTGAGAAAGAGGGCCAGGGGAGAGCTTTACTGAGCCAAACACTATCATGAGAAAGAGTGTCCATTCTAATATTCACAGATACTGTTACATGAAAGTGAGAATGAATCATCTTTTAATTGCATTCTCTCTTTTCCCTCTCTGTTTTTTTCTCCATTTACTATCTCCCTCTCCCTCTCCCTTTTTCTCTTTCCCACACACACACACACACACACACACACACACTCACACACACATATATATATATATATACATATATATATCTCAGCATACAGATACATCTCTCTCTCTTTCTCTCTATCCCCCCCCCTCTCCATTCATTAAACGCACATCAATTGGAGAATAGAAGAGCTCCATTTTAGACTGGGATTCATTTTCAATTAACCTCTTCAAAAGATGAATCTGAGAACCACTTATTTTAAATTATCCATTTATTTTAAAAGTTCAAGACGGATCATTTACCTGGGCACTTTGTCAGCCAGCCATAAAAAACCCCTCACCTGCCACATGCATCTAAAAATAAAAGCCACACTGTAACTTTAGATAAGCATTTAAGAAGGGCAGTGTTGCTTTCTCACCCTGGATGTCTCACACTCCCAGCCAGCCACATCAGCCGAGGAGCCAGCAGTGTTGAAAGCTTACACCAGGCTGCTTTGCTGGCTCCCCTTTGCTGTTGTCACCTATCTGAGCTCTAGTGAGCTATCACCTGCACAGTCAGGATCCCGACTGAAACAGATTGAATTCTGATTGATTTCTGCCTGGGAAAGAGGGGGAGAATTTAAAGGTCTTCCTTTTTAATTGGGTATTTGGTGTGTGCTGATGAGAGGACTGTGTCCATCCCTGGGGATCCTTTATGGGGCAATAATGGTGCTCAGCTACAGCTTCGTCTGCTCTCTCTCTGGAAGGCCATAACCCCGCATTTGTTCTGAGTGCTTTTCTATTATGCATTGATAGTTGAGTATCAATCAATATGGTAGAAGGAAACAGAAAACCTAGCGAAACCAACTTCTTAAGTGTAAAACGGCTCTTAATACCAGAGCTTTCAAACAACTTAACCTCAGTGCTTTTTTTGTGCCAGACTCTGCTGGTGGGTCTCTTGACAAATTTGGAGACAGTGATGGTTTGCTTTGCATGAAAGGAGAATATTCAGAGTAAGTGCACAAGCAAATATTGTTTTTCAGCTTTTATAAAGTTTTTGATGGATACAAATACATGCAAGTACACACACAAAGGCACAAAAAATTTATCATATGATGATGCTAAGAATGATATGAAAGCTGTGTGGGAAAAAAACTGCAAGTATATGGCAAGCATTGATTAATCAACTAAGGGTTAAATCCATACTTTTCTTTTCTTTTTTTTTCTTTTTCTACTTTTTTTTTTTTTTTTACAAAATAATAACTATGATCTTAAAATGAAAAGGATTTACATTAGCTAGATAATTCTGTGTGTTCAGTTTAAAATGAATATAGAAAGATATTATAAGTGTTTATTTACAGTGCTCAGATAACAGGTACTTGTTCAAATAACGCACCAACTGTTTTACAGAAGTGATGATGCTATGCAGACCTGAAATGCAGTTGGAACTTTGATAAATGAAACTGTACATCTTACAAATACATATTTCCGCTTGGTTGTCCCTCGTAATCTTCATCGTCTTCACTCTCAGCTTCATTGATAGATGGTCTGTGAGCTTCATTTTTTCTTGCTGGAAGCTCTCTGCCACTCTGGGACCCTGAAAGATTAGAGGAAGTAAGAATTACAGTTTTTGTCATAAAAGGCAATAAAAACTTGAGTGTACATTTTTCCAAAAGACTAACAAGCTGGTTAAAGAAAAAAGAGCACTCAATGCCCGGGAGACAGCACTTTCAGGAGTAATATTTTAGTGGATTCATAATTTCATCTTTTCAGAACACTACAATACTATTTTGTCCCAAAAACCCTTTCACGATGTTATAAAGTTCAGCTAGAAAAAAGTAGGTCTGCATTGTGTCACCTTTCTGCCCAGAGTTCCCAGCGTTCTTTGCGGTAGCAACATTCCGGGAAATGGCAAGTAGGAAGGGGGGGGGGGGGTGATTTCCCTGTGCCTCAGATAAAAGGTGGATAGTCGAGACGCAGACCCCCCAGAGAAAGAGATAGTAACCAGACAGTCACACCAAAAGCCCTGCCACATAATACACCCCTCCACCCCCCCATCACCCAAATCTCACTCATCTCCGTTCTCTCCTGACTGCCTGTCATCACTAATACTGTGTTCTTTCAAGAGAAAGTCTGTGACTGGTGTAAAGCTATCTTCCATTCCGTGGGATTTCTCGGAAAACCAAGTTCACCTTTACTCAGGCAGAGATGATGAGTACAGATAGTTGGGGCGCAAAATCGATTTGGCTTCCATTGTTGATTTTCATGCATGTCTTTATCTACCACAGTCCCGACCACAAAAAGTGGACTGGACATGTCTGACATTTGTGGAAAAGGGGCAAAGTGCAATATTTCTTGCAATAATACGTGCTTTTAATCTATCAGGACAGTATTTCGATGTTACCTTTGAATAGCAGCGGGAAAACTAATGTCTCTAATGTCTTTCTCCAGATATCAAAATCAGACCATGGATTAGTAACACGTAACAATTCTGAACTCAAGTTCTGAACCACAATTTTAGACCATTGATCTTACAGTTTAATTTCATTTTAATTTTATAACATGTTTTTCAATTTATTTTATTTTTAATGTATTCTATTTTATTTCATTTTATAATCATAGTAATGGTATTGTACTTATTTTTTCACTTAATTAACATTTATTGTATTTTTTTGCATTTGATTATATCTATATATTTTTTTTACTATTATTACAATACTGGTATAGATTTTCATTTTTACAACTCTACTGTACAGCACTTTAAGCACCACATGTATGAAAATAATGAAGTAAAAAATTAAGTTTAATATTGTTCATATATTATTATTATTTCTTTAGAGAGATGCAGCTTTATTGTAAAACTACAGATTTCAAGCTAATTAAAGTGGAGCACATCATTTCATTACATTAAATTAACTATCATTAACACTTCACTACATTTTTACTCTGCTTTGTGCTTTCCTTCCTGTATTAAGTGTATGTAAGTGTTGGCATTTTTTTATATGGTGGAAAACATAGACATTTTGTTTGTAATAAATTGTAATAAAAATGACAGTGTACTGAGTGAAGTGTTTTCTTAACTCTTTATCATCACAATTGAAGGAAATGTTGATAATAATGACTGTTTTTTTTCTGCACCATATTTTGTGCAGTAAAACTTAACAGCCATGTGCTTTTATGCTCATTATTTAACAAATCTTTCACTTTATGCTTATGAGTTGCCTGGCAACGGCGTTCTCACAATTTTATTCAGTTCCCAATTTAAAAGCATGTGATTGTGATTATTTGACCTTTAATCTGTGTGGTTCTGTAAAAAGAATATGTGCAAATTAAATCAATGTATTCCAATCCAATATTGGACAAAAGTGAAATGTTGTTGTAAAATGTTTTTTTTTATTTTTTTTATTATTGACCTAAAAGTTATTATTGTTGTACATTTTTATGTGCACCCCTTATGTATGAATAAAACTTGAAAAAATACTTGAAACTCAAATACTTGCAACTCAGGAATTCTCAATCAATCTGTCTCTATCCACAGAGAGATATTGCTCGCAAGAAACAATTGTGAACTGCCTGTGAGTTCTCAGGCAGTTGACCTTTCACATTGTTTGTTAACAGCTTTATGTGTGTGAATCACACAAACCTCTGTGTATAACCCGTAATCTTGCGGAGGCAGAAGTTTCACCGAAGGTGTTCCTGGCAGCACATGTGTACACCCCTGCATCATCACGGCCGACCTTGTGGATCTGAAGCCAGCCAGTGAGCTCAAAACGCCGCGGGCCTCCGCTCGCCTGTAATTACACACAACGATTCAGCCATCTGTATCTGTAGCTGTGAAGCATTAAGTATACATTCTTCACTTAAAGCTTTATAAAGTAATAAAACAGTGCAGCTAACATATACTTTATTTATATAACACGTGTAATGCACTCTCAATATAAATGGTGCAAAGACCTGCATGGCTCTGTTTGAATCCTCAAACGCGAGGAATGTATTGTCTCCCTCTTTCTTCCACTGGATGGAGACTGCTGGGTACGACGACACCTCACAGGATAGAAGAATGTTGCTTCCTTCCAGAGCAATGATGTCACCTGGAGCATAGGTGATGACTGGCTCTGCAGAGTTAACACAGGACAAACAGTGGTCATTATGGTTGGTTTAAAAATGAACACATTAATGCATTAAGAATGGGCTCTGATCCCTTTTGTGCTAAGCGAGCACTCTATCAATTCACAAAAATCAATGACACCATAGAGCAAGAATTACATGGAGCCAGAGAAATATGAGGGACTAAACAGCTGCTTGTGCAGGCTATAAATAGTTTCATAGATTCCAAACAAACGAGCTTTTAGCATTCATAATTAGCAGTCTCGGAAGTTATCCATTGTTTAGGGTAAGAGTATTGTCTATGTATCTCTGATAATATAGTACTCTGCAGCAGGGTTTATGTTTATATTGCATCTGAGAGATTTCAGACGAGAAATGTGTAAGATGAGCACATAAAATGTAATATATTTCCAAATCTATTTATTATTACAATGCAGTGAGTATTTATAGTTTTCATGTTTGTGAAGAACTTCTGTGGAACAGTATACACAGTATAACAAAACAGGAAACAGTTTATGACAGTAAAACAAAACAGGAAACCTTATAAAATGCTTTCAATAGTTAATAGAATCCTTAAAAATCACAAACAACCAGGTTGAAGACTTTTAAAAAGGTGCTGTGAAAAGAATAACCAGTATAATAGTGTCAAAGTTAGTATACATTTACCATATCCATTGCATTTAAACTGCCAATAGACATCTGGTCTGTAGGACTGTAAGACATATACTCACTTGCTCTGCAGGGTCCATGATGCGCTATCATGACTTTTCTCTGCTCACCCAATTTGCGTTGTACTGCTCTTAGCTGGCATATGTTCTCATATGTCTTCCCATCTGTACCACACAAAATCTCCTGTTTTGCACATACACACACAGGCTTAGGGTCTGCCTTCATTGTGGGGTCCCTACGTGGGACTTTACAACGCAGTCCCTCAGCACACTGGCCAAAAAATGTGCTCCCAGTCCTGGGTTCAGGGTCACAAAGCTGGCCCTCTCCATTCCCACATTCCCAACAACACCCACACAGATCCCGGACCTGACCCCATAGGCAGCTCTGGAGCAGCCTAGCATCTGGGCAATGCTCACGAAGGCACTTTGCAGGACACCGCTGGCCTGGTCGCATGTCCCTCTGCCAGTCTAAATGCCTGAGGTGTTCCAAGGAAAGTGTCTCAGAAAAGGGAGCAAGCAGCAGTGCTAGCAGCACTGCCAAATATGGCATTGTCTGTTGCCTAGGTTGCATTTGTTGACAAACAATTGTAAAGCAAGTCAATGTTTTGGAGATCTTTGCTGTGTCTCAAACAGCAGCAAATCCTTTCATCTCCCTCCTGCCGGACAAGTTCTTAACGGAGATGAGTGATCCTTAGCAGGCTGCAGGCCTCCAAGTCCCAGACTGCTGGTGTCAATAGTTGGCTGCAAATTTCCTGCAGTCTAAAGTAAGGTTGCTTATCTGATTTCACTCTTCCAGCCTAAACTCTTCCTATAAACAGAGAAAGGTGATGTCTGTCTTCACTCGCAGCCCAGACAAACATGCAGCTGAGAAAATGTGTATGAAGAAAGGGAAAGGAGAAGAAAGTTTAGAAAGGGAAATGAGAAAGCTTAGAGAGGAGTTAGATAGGGACACTTCTTAAATTGCAGGGTGCTACCTTCAACATGCAAGAAAGGTGTGCTTAAAGACCTGCAGCAGCCAATCACATTGCTCCATGTTTTGGAAAGGGGGTGCATGGGCACTGGTCCAACCCAAAATGTAACAGTCAGCAGGAAAGGTCATGAATTCAGCCCAACACACCTGGTTTTTACAAATTCACGATTACCTAAAAAGCCCTTGGGCTTTACAGCTCTAAATGTACCAGTAAAATATGATTATGCTGCAGAGTCATGTCATAACCTGCATCTCATTTTCTTCAATGAGAGAGTCCAATAGACTATTTAATTTATGTAGCTATAGTGATCTTAAAAACAGACATAATAAATCACCAAGCAGTAGAAAATTATGAACCATCTTAGTTTTTTTTTTTACCTTGAGATATTCAGACAGATATGTTGCTTTCCCGGAATTGAAGTGAACGCGGCTCATTTGGTCCTGAGTAATTGAGAAGACATTTATCCCTCCTCTCACTAATCTCTCCGATCTACCTGCAATTCTCACCTCTCTGTGTTAGAGCAAAACAAACAATTAGGGGGCCATTAAGGGCCTATTGTTAATTGTAAATAATCCATCATTAATATTGATTAGCTGCAGTGAGCAGAGCTCATTCAGCCCATGCCTCCTAATGAGTTGGTCTTAGTGGGGCTAATTGCTTCAGGCCATCTCAATGGAGTGCTGGAATGAATGGACTGCTTCAATGCATTGTGAGAGAAGCTTCAGGTAGTTTTACACTGAGCTATGGCCAAGATATTTGAAACGATCAAAATGCATTTATTATTCCTCATAAATGCATTTCACTTTCTTTAAACTGTGCAAAATAGTATATAAAAATAATAGTATTAAAAAGGATATACTGTTCAATGTGGCATTTCTTCTGTTTTTGGCTTGTTTGCTTGCTTTTTCTTGTATATGACAACTTGTCAGCAGTGTGCCAGGCTGGTAGAAAGCAATCCTACTCAACTTACTAAACATGTATTTACATTAAGAGTACATTTTTGGCTTAAGGGAATTCTCAGCCACATGAATGTCAGCCACAGATCTTCAAATATCAGAAACAAATGTTGCTCGTCTGCTTTTGTGTAAACGGTAGTTTTCCGATGTATGACTAATCCTGGAATTTTGGTCATGTCATTTAGTAGTAATTTGACTGAAATAATGAGTATATATAATATATATGTATATATATGTATATTTATATATACTTTTCTTTCCTCAATTCCTAATGCTTTATGTTTGCCCTTCCTATAGTATTGTTTCATATTATCGAGCATAACTGAGATGATATAAATCCATAAACACTATCCATAATCTTCGAGTGAGACAAGTCATGACAAATTGTTACTAAAATATCTTATATTTATAAAATATATTTTTTTCAGAAAGTAATATTTATGCATAATTTAAATAGGAGTGTGTAAAACGTGTGCAGGTTCGAAGCTAGATTTCAGTATCAGAAAAAAAACTGCCTGCACACACTTGTACACATTTATTTAGGCATACCAAACTAAAGCATTGTGCTTTATTATTATTGTTGCTGTTGTTTACATATATTAAAGAGTTTCAGTGATACACTCGGTTGTAAATGTCCTCTATAATGGGTTCTTGCATCTTGTGATTCATTTTCAAATGGACAGCTGCTGCCAGAGCTATGAAGATCTATGGCATCATTCCATCTCATCTCTCTCTCTCTCTCTCTCTCTCTCACACACACACACACACACACACATTTACTCTCTCTCTCTCTCTCTCTCTCTCTCTCTCTCTCTCTCTCTCTCATATCTCTCCCTATTGTCTCTTATAAAAGCAATATACAAGGAGGCAAATAGGAGGAGCAGCCTCAGTCATCGCGGAGCCTGTGCAAATTCAATTCTTTTATAAGAATGTCACAGAGGGAAGGTCACAGCTGGAGCAAATGCATGTCAAACTATAATTCTCGGTGCTGTGTAGCACACGAATTGCAGCGGCATTGTGTTTTGCACAACTAGGGGAAGAATACGCCTAATACAAGGGATTTTTCATACTGCTTCATGATGACATAAAGGGCCACAACACACTTCACTAGAGGAAGGACTCAATCTCTATACGGTTCTTTTCAGCTTGTAAACCGTTACGTATAGATCACGCATAGATTGAATGTGATGTGTATGTGATTTTATGTGGGAATGGCACATTTTTCTCCATAATACATAATAAAATAAGGTAAAAAGTATGGAAGAAAAAATTAAATAAAAAATTTAATAATCTTATTATAGTCATATTATTTATATATTATACATTATAGTCAATTTGTTGCCTACAAAATAAAACCAAAAATAAAAAACACCAGTCTTTTTATAGACAATAATTTTGCTAGCATAGACAACAATTTTGCTAACAATTGTTTAAAATAGTGATAACTAACTGTATTAGCCACTAGCCAATACTAAACCTTTTTTCACACTGTTATATTCTTTTTAAAATTAATTTAAACTGCATCTTTTTTTTCTTGTTATTGTCTTCAGCCTCAAACGATCAGCTCGGGTGCAGGGCTCCCACACAAGCGAGCAGTACATCTGCGTGGGGCCTTTTTGCAAACTACACAGCTTGATACCCCCACTAAACTGCAAAAAAGCTGTTGACATCAGATGTTTTAAGTGCATATCTCACTGTAACATTAATCGCATCACTGTAACAGGTAGACCTGGCAGCATGCATGGTATTTCCCAACAGTCACACCCAATGCCTAGCTAGAACTGAATAATTAAAGTGATTGTGTATACAGTAATTCATTTGAAGTGCTCTCTCATTATTTTTCCCCCCGGGAAGGTCCGAGCGGGAAAAGCAGTATTGTGAAATGCTTTTAAATAAATAAAATAAGCACTCCCCTTCATCCTAATGAGGCTCAGGAAAGATATACAGCTCTCCATAGCCATTATGCAATTTATACACAGCATTTAGCCCTTTAGATAAGCAATTGTTTGTGTGTGTGTGTGTGTGTGTGTGTGTGTGTGTGTGTGTGTGTGTGTGTGTGTGTGTGTGTGTGTGTGTGTGTGTGTGTGTGTGTGTGTGCTTCCTTATCATTCCTCTCATCACTTCTGTTGGCAACTTTTTTTTACAAGACAAGTCCACACATTACCATAAGAAAAAAGTTGCATGGAAAAGAACCCATTGATAAACATGATATAACTGGGCAGTAACACAGGCCCATAAGAGGTACAAAATATTCATTAGGTTGATGAGAGGTGTCAAAGACTAAAATAACAATTAATATCAATGTATACAGTGATTACTTAATGGATAAAAGAGTTCTATAAACAAACACAATTATTCTCTTTTTTTTCTTAGCAGTCAAGAGCATCCATGAGGGAGAAACTTCAAGAAATCCAATTAAAGGGCTTAATTCATGACAGCAAATGTAAATCTACAAAATGGATAGTCACCAGTATTACACCCTGTTGAGATATCAAATACCCCCAATAGGTTTATCAGTCAATGTGTGCTGAGATATTTGAGACATCTAAATACAGCCATTTTTGTAAAGCAAAGTAAATTTAATTATTTGTTTCTTTTCTTTTCTTTTCTTTTTAAATACTCTATTTTCTTACACCACACAATCTACTGAATGCAGCAGCTTGTTAATTTCATATCTCATTTCTTTAAGTGAGGCTAGTTTTATCATCATTATGGACTTGTAACTCAACCACACCCCCTGGTTCCTGAACAAGATTGAGCAAAGATTCTATTACTCTTTTATACAATAACTGCATGTTGTGGAACTTCTACGTAATGAGTTCCTGCAATTAATTATTCTAACAGCTATAAATGGCCATCCCCTATTTCTTTTCATTGAAATTATTAACAGAGTTAGTCATGTTACAAAAGAGAAGATCTTTGTAGAGCGTCCTTTATCCAAGGTCCGATGTAAGAGCAACAATTTCCCTACTCTGTATTTCTTTTGTGCTAGAGATTCCAGAATATTGCAAATTCCTCTCCAGTTCCATACACAGAACATCTTGTTTCACAGATGTTTCATTTATCCACGTATTCAGGTTCAATCCATCAACCTTTTATATTTTGTTATGAAAATGTGGCTGTGTTGCCACACTATTTCAAAAAGGTGCATTACGCAAAATCATGTAAGATCTCTAACATCTACCAAAAGACAGACAACGCAAACGCAAGCTGCGAGTGTGCATGAAACGTCTCCCAGGCATGCTGTTGTACACCAAGTTCTTCAGTTACACAAACTTTTCTTTTGCCAGCTCTAAATCAACCCCTTTATGTGTGCCTGCCATCTGTTCCACAAGAATCTGTTTCACTCTTCAAGCCAAGCCCAGCCTTTATTGGTCTTAATGGCGCTATCAGCTGAGCCGCCAAACCCAATTACTGCTTAAAAAGGGAGGCCACCCCAGCTAATCATGGCCGTCTAACCTGATTTGGCTGTGATGAAGAGACGGGATAAAGAGCAGTTAATGGAGGGAGAATGATCTCACAAATACAAAAAACTCAATTCATTTCTCTGGGAGGGCAATCTGTCCGATTCAGCTCTAATGGAGTGGAGTTTCATTAGACTCGAGGCCTAAGCAGGCATCCGATCTCCTCTTATCATCCCAATGACAAATACTATCAAATATGTGTGAGTCCTAATTTGGGTAGTGGCTTATGACAAACATGCATAGTGTTTTGATCCCACCAAACGCAGTACAAAAATAAGAAGGTAATACAACTAATTCTAATGTTGTATGTATCATTCTCAGTCTCATAAACTTTTAGAACTGCCATTAATGTTACTACACAATTACAGGACAAGATAAAATTCATAAGAATATGTCTCCAATGTCTATTTCCTATCAGAGTTTCTTCCCATATACCAAGCCTATAGTCCTGTGTATCACTAGGCATATCCTGTATCTGCTACAAAATAGCTCCTGCTGATTCCTGTTCAGTTGTATAGTGTGCAAATAACTGCATGTTCAGCCAAAGGCACAGACTCAGCAGGTCTGCTTCTCTGTCCCACAGGCGTGCAAGTAAGACACAAGGCCAGAGTAGCATTGCTGGCCGGAGCAGAGCCGGCCAGGCCTTACAGACGGACATTAGGCCAAGCTGGAGTTAAAATCCTATTAGTTTGAGTTGGGAATCGGATTATCGTCGTCGAGAATCACTCGTCTGGCAACTAGGGCCTAATTTGCGCCAATCAACAGCAATTATTGAGGGGAAGGGGAGCATCTATTAGGAAGGCTCATCCACTTAGGCTAATGAATGGGGCAGATTTAATCTCTTGCTGCAGAGACATATTGGGGCGATGCAGCTGGAGGCAAATGCACCGAGCACAACAGTTATTTATCAATGTGAGAGGAAAATAGATGAACTTTAGTTGGGGGAGGGGGTGTTATAATTTGGAAGTAAAAAGTTAGTAAAGAACTTGACTTTTTTTTTTTCAACTTTTACAACATTCGGCACCATCTTTTAAAAAAAGTCCACAATGGAATTATATCAAGAATGATGCACATCTGTACTAGCTACAATTATGACAGTGTGTGTCATGATCTGTGTTTTTTGTATTTTTATTTTTTAGACATTGATTTATATCATTTATATTTATAGATTTTTATTTAAAGACAAGAAACATGCTCTGTCTGTAGAATTTATATTCTTGCATTTGTTGTTAGTAACAAATAACAAACAGGCAAAGTCAGTGTTGCCATGATTTTTATTCCATGCTTAAAAGAAAGCTCATTCTGCCCTCTGGTGTGTGAAAACGGTCAATGAACTTCTTGACTAAAATTAATTTGCTGAATATTTAAAGTACAAATAAGACAACTGGGCCATTTTGGTACCTGCTGTTTATTGTATTGGCCTCCTAAAGAGAAATATATGTATTATAGTTATTTAAACCCCAGTCATCAAAAACATATAGCCTGCAAAATATTAATCTTGGGCCTGATGTTGTCTCCTATAAATCTATAGTGTAGCTCATATTAGCAGCTAAAACATTATTCTGCACATTTTAATTATAAGCTTTGTATTTATATATCAGTTTTTACACTCAGGAAACTGTCCTGTCTGCAAAGACTATGGTTAAACACATAGTAGTCAAAACTTACACTAAAACTAAAATGTTTCCATACCCCATTATAGCTGTTATTGTTTAAAACTACCATTGTAAAACTATTACAAATATTTCAGTGTATTTTCTGTGTCAAACTCTTGGTACATATGAAATTTCATCATATACTGTTTGCAGGCTCGCTTTAATGCTGTGATAGTAGTTTTTTTTTTTTTTTTTTTTTACTGTTATACTTGAAGATTATAACTAAAGATTTTTATAGTGCAGGGGAAACTAATCTTTCTGGAAATCTGGAAATGTCTTAAAATATTTCTTGTGCTTTCTGTTGGCTTACCCAGAAGGTGATCCAGAAACATTGTGGCAACAGGGTATATGTTTTTCTTGTCAGAAAAGAAGGAAAAGAAACAAAATAGAATCTCAGATAGCTTATCGCGGTAATTAAATTTTTCCACACCTCTGCTTTAAAACATAAGAACCTTATCTATCATAATACTAAATATAAATATCAGACAGGATGATGTTTGTGGACGATATTGTTATTTGTGGTGAGAGTAGGGAGCAGGTTGAGAATAACCTGAGGTATGTGCTGGAGGTATGTGCTGGAGAGAAGGGGCATGAAAGTCAGTAGGAGTAAGACAGAGTACGTGTGTGTGAATGAGAGGGAGGGCAGTGGAGTGGTGCGGTTGCAGAGAAAAGAGGTGGTGAAGGTGGAGGAGTTCAGGGTGCTGGGGTCAACAGTGCAAAGTAATGGAGAGTGTGTTAGAGAAGTAAAGAAAAGAGTGCAGGCAGGGTGGAGTGGGTGGAGAAGAGTGACAGGAGTGATTTGTGATAGAAGAGTATCTGCAAGAGTGAAAGGTTTATAGGACTGTTGTATGGTTTAGAGACAGTGGCATTGAGTAAAAGACAGGAGGTGGCGCTGGAGGTAGCAGAACTGAAGATGTTGAGGTTTTGAGGTTGAAGACAGTGCATGTAGGACGTTTTGGAGACAAGATGAAGGAGGCGAGATTGAGATGGTTTGGACATGTGCAGAGGAGGGACATGGGGAATATCAGTAGGAGAATGCTGAGGATGGAGCCGCCAGGAAGGAGAAAAAGAGGAAGGCCAAGAAGAAGGTTTATGGATATGGTGAGGGAAGACGTGCAGGTAGTTGGATTGAAAGATGCTGATGTAGAGTACAGGAGTGTATGGAGGATCCGCTGTGGCGACCCCTAATAAGAGCAGCCGAAAGAAGAAGAAGATGATACTGGATATAAATAAACTATTAAAGTTATACTACTTTTTTTTTTTTACATTTATTTTGTTGTGTAAATACACTAGTTTGAGTATTACCCAAACAGTCTGAATCTCATCTACAGTGGTGTGAAAAGGTGTTGGCCTGAGTTCTTATTTTTTTGCATGTTTGTTACACTTCAAAACTAATTAAAATATTAGTAAATAATAACAAAAGTGAACAAAACATGCAGTTTTTCAATGAAGGTTTTTATTACTGAGGGAAAACAAAATCCAAAACTATATGGCCCTGTGTGTTTGCCCCCTGTTAAAACTGTGGTTTATCACACCTGAATTAAATTTCTCTAGCCACACCCAGGCCTGATTACTGACACACCTGTTCGCAATCAAGAAATATCTTAAATAGGACCTGCCTGACAAAGTGAAGTAGAAAAAAAAAAAAAAAGATCCTCAAAAGCTAGACAGCGTGCCTAGATCCAAAGAAATTCAGAAACAAATGAGAAAGAAAGTAATTGAGATCTATCAGTCTGGAAAAAGTTATAAAGCCATTTTTAAAGCTTTTGATTCCAGCGAACCACAGTAGGAGCCATTATTCACAATTGCCAAAAACATGGAACAGTGGAGAACCTTCCCGGGAGTGGCCTATTGACCAAAATTACCCCGAAAGCACAGCGACAACTCAAAAGACCCCACAACAAAATCTAAAGAACTGCAAGCCTCACTTGCCTTAGTTAAGGTCAGTGTTCATGACTCCACCATAAGAAAGAAACTGGGCAAAATTGGTCTGCATGGCAGAGTTCTAAGATGAAAACCACTGCGGAGCAAAAAAGAACATAAAGGCTCCTCAGTTTTGCCAGAAAACATCTTAATGATCCCCAAGACTTTTGGGGAAATACTGACGAGACAAACGTTTTTTTGGAAGGTGTGTATCCCATTACGTCTGGCATAAAAGTAACACCGCATTTAAGAAAAAGAACATCATACCAAAAGTAAAATATGGGGGTGTTAGTTTGATGGTCTGGGGCTGTTTTGCTGCTTTAGGACCTGAAAGACTTGCTGTGAACCATGAATTCTGCTGTTTACCAAAAGATCCCGAAGGAGAATGTCCAGCCATCTGTTTGTAACCTCAAGCTGAAACGAACTTGGGTTCTGCAGCAGAACAATGATCCAAAACACACCAACAAGTCCACTCTGAATGGCTAAAGAAAACCAAAATGAAGACTTTGGAGTGGCCTAATCAAAGTCATGACCTAAATCCTATTAAGATGCTGTGGCATGACCTTAAAAAGGCGCCATGTAGTTTTGGATTGTGTTTCCCTTGATAATAAAAAACTTCATTTAAAAACTGCATGTTGTGTTCACTTGTGTTATCTACTAATATTAAAATTAGTTTGATGATCTGAAACATTAAAGTGTGACAAACATGCAAAAATAAGAAATCAGGAAGAGGCAAACACTTCACACCACCGTATACAAGGTCGTGTCCTGTATCACACTCCACACCGCTAGATGTCAGTGTTTCTAAAAAAAAATAAAATAATAATAAATAAAAGCCATGCACAACACAGCCTGAGCTCTTCTTCCGCAGACTAACGGCAGAACAGAAATAGGCGTTTAAAGCTGATCTGGAATCATTTCAAAGTTTCGACTGTCGTGATTTAACTAGAGCGGGTTACGCAGGGCTGATCCTGTGTCAGTGTAAAAGGGGGAAGCTATATCGTGAGCGCCCCCCCTTCAACAAATATCAGGACTTCAACATGGCGACGGGGGAATTTCAGATAAATAATATAAGCTAGTGTTTTAAATGTAATAAGTTTGTAGCTAGTTGAAGACTAGTATGCAGCAAGGCAGCTGTTCGCTACTGACAGAAGCGAATAGAAACCTGTAATAATGGAAATGCGGGGGATAGAGCAGATGTTTGACTTTCAGCGGTAAGATTCACATTTAATATTAATGCTAGGTTGAGATATTAGCTAGATTAGCCGAGGAGCTATTTAGCCAAGGTTAGCTAATACGAAGAATAATAAGATAGCGCTAGCTAAGAGGGTTGATGTACTGTAGTTTCGATGTTGTTATTACAATAATCGGTTAAATTGATATGGTTATAAAAACACACTAGTTTTATGGTGTCCGTTAGCAAACTTGATAAATTGTACTGGAAAACATACCCACGTTGGACAATGACTAGACCTCAGAGCTAGCTTTAAATTAGCTGACTATGTTAATTAGCTGACTTGCTAACTACAGTCAAGGTAACCTAAATAACGAGAGTAAGCGGATATCTGTCAAATGATACAAGCCGTCATAAGTCACTGTAGAGAGTTAATATCACTGTGTTGTAAATAAACAATCTGCTCATTATAATAAACAGAATAATACGAAAAACAGTCGTAGTCGTCGTCTACGCAGCTAGCAAAATTAGCTAGCGAAGTTAGTCAACCGGTGGAGCTTTTCAAGGTTTCTTTAATCTGAGGTGGTTTCAGACATGATGTCTTTAGCTTCAACAGATGAAAATGTTGCTATTTCCTTAAATGTATTGACAACGTTATTACTATACAGTTTTGTCAAAGTAAAATGGCATTTACTTGCCATAACTCTATAACAGCTCAGTAACCCGGGTGTAACAACATACGAGTTAAATCCATAGTCAGGGAAAGGAGAATGTGTTCATTCGTATTGAAATACTTTATTTGATTCTCTTATAATATATATACTTTGTGAGGCAGTGTGGGGGAAAACCCTCACCATAGTCAAATGTGGACCTTTTCTCCCGTGTGTGTGTGTATATATAGTTCAGAGAACTACATGTGTTTCAGGTCTGAACTATTTTGCATGTATCTCAACCACTTTAAAATGATCTCAGAAGCGACAAAGATGTAGAATTCATCTAAACCTTCACCCCAGTTCCAGGCCTATAGGTCTCTACATTTCTAATGTAATGTACCTAATGAAAGTATTGCTAAAGTTAAATGATTGAGCGTAATCCATATTTATGTTTGTGAATTCTTGATGCATGCCTCATTGTCTCCTCTTCACATGAATGATCACATTAAATCTCAGTGAAAAGATTTTCCTCCGTGAATTCAGTCAGTTAGAAAAGTTACACAGCAGGTGTTATGATTCTCATTTTAATGTTGTATTTATGACGAAAATTTTCTTTTGCAGGTTGCCAAGCGATGGTCTGATCCTACTACTGCTGCTGCTGTACTCCCCGATTGGCCTTTGCTTAATGTTACTACGTATATTTATAGGTGTCCATATATTCCTAGTGAGCTGTGCACTTCCGGACAGTTTTGTAAGGCGGTAAGTAGCACAAACTGTTATTAAGGTGTAACAGAAATGAGTGTTTTAGGTGTTTTAAAATTGTTCCGTCCCTGATTGTGGTGATAAGAATTGTAATATGTAACAGCACAATTTCTATTTCATTAATTGTTTATGTCCATGTGGCCAGCATTTTCTCTGTTTGGCTCTCAAAGTATTACAATATATATATATTCAAATAACTTCAAATTTTTATCAGTATCAACATTAAGTTTTAGATTTTGACTCTTTTTTTTTTTTCTTTTCTTTTTTTTTTTTAATCCAAGTAAAAAAAAAAATTAAAAAAAAAGTTCAGTATACTTATTATATAGAAGTATATACTATATATACTTATTATTTTTTTAGTTGCTGACTGAGCTGCCAGAGTAGAAAATATATTATTTTCTATATATTTGATTTATTTATATTTATATATATATATATATATATATATATATATATATATATATATATATATATATATATATATATATATATATACATACATACATACATACACGCGTGCAGACAAATTTGAAAACTGACCTCCACAGTTCTCTGCCAGTTCTCAGGAACTCTACTTATTTATAAAGCAGATATTTTAAGCTCTGCTGTAATGCAGTCAGTTTGTGTTACTAAGCTATGGTTATAGATGGGACTAAAGTTTTTATCATAGATCTAATTGCACATATGCTATGTAACACGTTCCTTTAGATGCATTTAATTTGATGTTATATTACACATGCTCTAGTATAATCTCATCCGATTATGCATGAAATGGATACTAATAAGTTTTATTGGTTAACAGTAAAAATTTTCTTATCAATCAATAAGCTTTTGTACATAAGCTCATGTTTATGGGTTTATAATGTGTAGATTGGTGATCATCTAACCGACTGGACACTTTTGTTACTCTGTGTCTTTAAAGTGTAGTGTTTTCTTGATTTTCTGATAGACTTTTATGATGTTATTTATGGCTTTTTTGTCTTTTCTTCTGTTTCAGATTTATAGTACGAGTCATGTGCTCTGTGTTGGGCCTGTATGTAAAACAGAACAACCTGCGCTTAAGGGACAAAAATGTCAAGTTGTATGTCAGCAATCACATTACTCAGTTTGACCACAACATTATTAACCTCCTTACCTCCTGCCACACTGTGAGTCTCCTCGGTATATTTTCAGTTATATCTAGAGTGGTGACAAAATACAGTTTTGTTTGCTGTTGTCTTGTATTGTTTTACACCCAACATTTTCTATACTACTGTAGACTCAGTAAGATATTTTACGAATTAATGTGTTTGTTTCTTGAAGTTTCTCTGAGATCTCAGGTTGGCTTCAGATCAGTTTAAACCATTATTTTAAGGGTCAACTGTAAATGCTATGGTGTGACTGCCAAGTGATAAATGATACAAACATAAAAGCACTTATGCAATAAAATACAACAAATAGTTAAAAACTAAAAGCAAGTTGTTTGAAATAAGAAAATGTAATAAATTCCCGAAACACGTGCCACATGAGCTTTAAACATTCAAATCTGTTTGGGTTTACTGATACACAATAGCTGAAAGCATGAGGGATGTGTAATTCAGTTGTAAGGACAAAAATGGAAGTCTGTTATTCACTATGAACTATTTGTAATGCATACTGATTTTTTTTTTTGTAAGGCTACTATCTGCCTTTTGCTAACACTGTCAAACCCAGTCCAAAACTGCACTCCATAGGCAAATACTGTTTTTGTAAAGAAAACCGATCTTTTATTTCATTTTACTCATAAAATTACATTTACATTAGCTGCATTTAGCAGACGCCCTTGTCCAGAGTGACGTACAAAAGTGCTTTGAGTTTCTAGCAATAAATAAATCTACACTGGTATGCAAGATTACAAGCTTAATATAAATATAACTCTACAAAATAACTCTGAATTCGACAAAGCAAACTTGGAAAGTGTTAATTTATGTGTTTCAGGAAGAGGTAGGTCTTCAACCGTTGCTTTAAAAAAAAACAAATTTACTTGGTGGTTATGGTATATGAATATAGAGCTTATTTCCAATATACAGTGGTACCTCGACATACGAGTGCCCTAACATACGAGTTTTTGGAGATACGAGCGGTCACTCGGTCGATTTTTTGCTTTGATACGCGAGCAAAAATTTGAGATACAAGCTCTTAATTTTGTGACGAAAATTAAGATAAGCAAACAAGAAAAAGTAAAAATGTTAAAGTTTAGGGATAGGTAGTGTGCAGGGGTGATAGTAAAAAAAAAACTAGTTTTCCCTCCGCTTATCGCCTCTACCACCCCCTCTCTGCGCGCGCGCGCACACACACACACACACACACACACACACACACACACAAACCCCACCGGCGTTTTCGTTAGCTCAAGTCGTCTCATCTTCAAGGAAAATACACTGAATAAAACCTTATTATATCTTTACATACTCTTTTATTGTTTTTATACAATATTTGTAATTTATAAATAAATTTTTCTCATACAAAAACACGTAACAAAAACAACTGTGGTGGCATTTTGGGGGCTGGAACGGCTTAATGGCATTTCAATCAATTTAAATGGGGAAATTTGCTTTGAAATACGAGCAATTTGACATACGAGCAAGGTTACGGAACGAATTAAACTCGTATGTCAAGGTACCACTGTATTTATCTTTTTTGGCTGTTTAATTAGCTCAGGGTTAGATATCTGTTATGAGTCAGTGTGGTGCCATCTCAAAAAAAACAAAAACAAAAAAAAAAACAGCATACTAGTGTGCACTTGATTTATTTTCATACATTTGGAGCTGAATACCAACTTGTTTGTCATAGTTAACATATAAGCTGGAGGACAAAAAAAAAAAGAAAAATTAGGCAATAGTCTATACCATTATGAAGTACAACTTTGCAATGTTGATTGTCCTGTATTCATTTGCTTAAATGTTCTTTTTATATCTTTATTCACGTTTATTACATTATGAATTAAGCAGGCGTGCCAGTTAGCTGATTTTTGTTTAGTTAAGCATTTAGCAATAAGTCTACAGGAAGGGGAAAAAAAGGAAGAGAGAAAATTTGGGGAACTCTGCACATTCAGTTGTATCACATGGTCTAGTTTATTAGATAATGGTGTGGTTATGCAATAACTTCTCGATGTATGCAAACTAATGGCTGAATTTGACTTCTTTTCAATCTCCCGTTTCGGTCTTTCCAGCCATTGTTGGAGGGCCCTTCAGGGTTTGTGTGCTGGGCACGGGGCTTCATGGAACTGGGCACTGTGACTGGCAGCAGAGCTGAGCTGGCACAGACCCTGCGTGGGTATTGTGCTGTTCCTGAATCTCTGCCCTTACTGCTATTCCCAGAAGAAGACACAACCAATGGGCGTGCTGGCCTGCTCAAGTTCAGGTTAGCTCACGATGCATACTTAATGTAGAGAACACTATAAGTGCTACTATGGCACCCTTTAATCTTTCTTTTTATGCCAACCTGGTGTTATTGTTGATTTCCAGACTGTGTCAGGCTGTTTATCATTTTTGATGTGAAAGTGAAATCCCAGAATGAATAATGTTGGAATAGGGCAAAAGTCTTTTTGTGCTTAGGTAAGGTGCATGGTGCAAGTGCTTAGGTGATTAGAAGCAGAGCTGTCCTGGGATGTTTGCCAGGTTCTGAATAAGCTTCCTGGAAGCTGCCTGTCTGAAAGCCGATTAATCGCCCAGTGTGAAGCTGTGACAGGACAGTAATATGTGTTTGCTTATTACAGTCTTTGTGAGCACAAAATATGTCAAATATTTCCACTTCCGACTGGCTTTTAAAATTAATGCACCATAAGTTTAAATAGACCCTGTTGTTATTATTAATAGTAGTAACAGAAGTAGTTTGACTAATCTTTAAATAAATAACTCAGTTTTTTCTCCCTCTCGTTTTCCTAGCTCCTGGCCTTTCTCTGTGGTAGACGCTGTACAACCTGTAGCGCTAAGGGTGAGGAGGCCCTTCATAGCTGTGGTAATTACTATATGGTTATCCTTTTTATCACCTAGTGTTTTTTCATGTATTGCACACTACCAACACAATATAGAGGAAAACTATTCAAATATTTTATTGAGTGAAAGTACCAGAAATACAGAAATGCAGTGAAATAATTAAATTGAATTTGCAAGGTTCCATAAAAATAAAATTACTGGTTTCACACCTTTCAGTATCAAAATGGAATGCTAAAATTATTGAATGATGAGGTTGCACCCTGATTATTATTATGCACTTTTTTTTTTTGTCACTTCTATGCAAGGGATTGGTTTATCAACCACAGAGGGACTCCAAAATTCTGTGTAAAGATGTAGGCTAGAAAATAAATAAATACAACAAAAGCATTATTTCTTTAAATGTTTTATCTAATTGGTTATGTCTTGACAAAAGCCTTTCAAAATGCTTTAATATGTAGTTTTAGATATAAAAGATGACACGTTAATATAGAAGAGTATTTCATGCCGGAGTATGACTCCGAGGACCCATGATTTATATTTTAGGTATTTTAGAAATGAGAAATACAAAACCACATCCACTATAGTTTGACTGTCAGAGAAAACTGTTGGTTTCCAAGTCCAACTGTAAAATGTCCTGTGGACAACATTTTTCACTTATGTCCTTTGTGTGGCAAAACAAATAAAGAATTAATATATTGGGTCAGAAACAATTTTCTAAAACATGTATTTAGAAGACTGCTGGTCTAAGTGACTGGCTTGTTATAATGTTATTTATAGTAGCTTATACATATGGTGATATTATTTAATGAATTGGGTGAATGTCATTAGAGTAGCTGGTATACATTAGCCAGCATAAGTGTTGTGTTTATTTTGATTTGTTGTTTAATATAATAAAAAAAAAATGCTGCTTTTTATTTAACCCCCTGCACTGTGTACGTTTAGAGGTCATGTTTAAAGCAGAGACAGCTGGCAATGGAATTCTAGGGGGCAACATCCCTAGAGCATTATGAATATATTTTCCTTGTTCAGTTGAATGGATGTCACCTCCAGCTGTTCTGAATTCATAAAAGCACTTGGTGGCTTTTTTCTTCCTTTCAGAATGTACCAGAATGCTCGTGGCTGAACGAATTGCTGTGGACGTTTTTTGTCCCGTTTACAGTGTATCAAGTAAGGTACTAAATATTACTACCTTCCTACTACTTTTTTTAGTTTTTTTTTTTTTTTAGTTTTTTATCTAATTCCCTGCCTGTAGATTATAATTCACCAAATAATAACTGATGCATTCGTGCATTATTCATAGTTAATACAATCTTTATGTAAAAATAGTTCACCTGTCCGAAATAATTTATCAATCAATCAATTAGTAATAAATTATTAATAATCCGAAATAATTTATCAATCAATCAATTTATCTATCAATCAATTAGTAATAAATTATTAATGACTGCAGTCAATTTTATTTTGTAAAAATCATTGGTTAACCAGAGATTTTTATCCTTCTCTTTCCATTATAACTTTCTTATCAGGTGGCTGCCAACAGTGCAAAGACAGGATGAAGAATCACATCAAGAATTTGCCAACAGAGTCCAAGAGGTACCTTCTTGTTTTTGTTTTCATACTTATAAATACAAGTATAAAAGGAATAAATACATGCATGTATGGTAATCACTGCTCATTGCTTCTCAAATGATGAACCTTTAATGTTGTGGTACACTCGACATTCAGTGTAACCAGAATTTTCAGCAGTTATTAAACTAAACACTGTGTTTTGTTCAAACAGTTAGATCTGATACATCAAACACAATCTTGGACAAACGGGACCATCTATGAAGGTTTGACCTTGTGATATCTATTGTTCTCGTTTTTAGCTTCTGGCCACAGAGATCGGTGTTGTTTCAACACAGATCACCAAAGCAGACAAAGCTGAGCACATCAAAAGAAAACGGCACACAGTTTCCCATACCACACACCTGGGTAAGTGCTGCAATTGTACTGAAATGTATGAGCTGAAGCATTGAATGCCAAGTAAAGATGATGTGCTTACTGCTTACCTTCTGTCTGTAGTGTTCTGCAAAGGTTTCATACACTCAATGGTAAAAAAACTTTTATCATACTATTTTCACATATAGACTTGGGGGCAAGACCTCGTACCGTGGGACAGGGTTTTTTGGTCTCAAGCACTGAGGCAGAAGATCCCAGAGTGATCCGCATGGCACATCAGGTTAAGGAAGTGCTACCAGATGTCCCTTTAAGTGTCATCACCAAAGATCTGTGTAAGACACCTTTAGTATTTCTGATCCCATCAATCAAATAGCTGCTTTTGGTTACATTTGAACCAAAATTGCATTTTCTTCTATGGTTCCCTAACCTATTGTTTATACTGTTGCACTTGCATCACTTTTGGTTGTGTGTTTCATTAAGTCTTATGTGTTCTCTTACTTCATGGTCCCTTATGTCTATTAAGTGCAAACAAACTGTGTGGATACAACAATTACAAACCTGCTGGAGAACACTGAGCAGTATCGTACAGAGCCTGCAGAAGCTGCATCATCAGGCCCATCACAACCTTTACCCTCTGCCATGCCTTCTGTTCCTGATCCACCTCCTAATCTAAAGGTGGGAATCTTTCACTGATCTCATAAATGATAACAAAAACCTCTAACCCTAACCCAAAAAAAAAACCATTTTGTATGTATTGGTTTGTGCACAGGTTACAATTGCTGATTACAGTCTAGTCAGTTTGTCTTATGAATAAAAGTATACTTTTGCTCGTTTTCCACATGCAATTGGAGAACCTGCTACCTGCCAAACCTGCTTGTCATGTTGTCCATGATGTTGTGCAAGTTTATTTGTTGAACCATTTTATTCTTTTATTATGAAAACATTGTTGTGTTTAATCTACAGTCAGCTGCCAAAGCTTTTGGAAAATCACCAACAGACAGACACATGTCTTTACAGGACAGAAAAGCAGCCTTGTATGATTATGCAAGAAGGTAAAATCTCAACACTTTATACTAGGAAAGAACTATTTCGTAACTTTAGGTTTTTTTTTTTTTATATGAATAATTTAAACTAATCATCATAGAATAACTTTGTGTATGCAGTTTGTTTGAACAAGTTTGAACAATTCATAACAAGACAAGCAGCAGCATATACTATGCTAAACTCAGCAATGCAGTTTGGCAGGTTACCAGTGAGCATTATGTAGGTATATATATTCTGAGCTGGAATCTTGGGCAAGTTCCTCATATGTAAAGAAATTACTTGTTAATTAATTTCTAAGAGGTTGTAAAATGTGAATTTTGTAAATGAGATTAATCAAATTACTCAGGTGTCTTTCTTTTCTCTCCCTTTTTCTGTAGACGTTACCTAGAGAAACATGGCCTGGATCCAGAGGAAGACTCATGAGTGTGAGCAAATTGCTCAAGTTAATTGAGAGACAGTTAATTGGAGTTCACACAATGTTCCTAAAACAAGAAGAAAGCATTATACCAACTTTACTTGCAGAATTTGTGTTCAGCAAAAATACAAAAAGCACGGGGATGGAAATAAGTGGATTGGAATAAGTTGACTTCAATGGATTTTTATTGATCCTCTTGCATGGCACTCATGCATGTCTTTTTAATGATTTCTCTGCTACAGAAAAAAAAAAGATTATTTTGGTAAACAGTTTGTACTACACCCCAGTACCAGTGGAACATCTCATATTATTTTTATAAAGTTTAGACTGAGAAAGCAGCAGCTTGGCCTTGTGTGGTAACGAACAAAACCCAGTTTGAGGGTATGTCGTAGGTATATGTGTTAATTCCGTTTCAGACATTAAAGATCATTTATAAATGAAAGAAATGTTTTTGTTTTGTTTCTCTTGATGTCTTGAAAGTGTTTGGTAAACTGCTTTTGTTTGAGACAAACTGGCCAATTCCAGTTCGATTTCATTGTACACACATTTTATTTAGTTTGTATTATAGGTCTGTTATTTGCATCATTAGTTATACCTGTTGCACAGTTGATGAACTTGAGATGTTTCTAATAACAACAATGCAACATTCAGGACCTGTTTAGCATACATGATCTAGTCTACCAGGTAAGTCAGTGACTAATATTTTCCACCAATCCATGATCTTGCAATAAATATTATTAAAAACGGACTAAAGCTTACAATGTACCTAATTAACATATCTCTGTATTTATTAAGATGTGTTTAAAAGACCAACACTGAGGAATTGCATAGAAGATATTCTATACCCAAAGGCTAAAGAACGTTCTTCCGATTGTTGTTTTTACTGCTTGTGAGAATGGTTAGAACCCAGGTCACCAGTAACAAAACTGTGAAACTTTGTTCTCACAATGTCAATCAGAATGAAGTGTATACCTTCAGCTTATTTGTTGGTTGACCCAAGGCAAGCCTTCTCCTTCTTCCGGCTTCTCCCATTAGGGGTCGCTACAGCAGATCATCCATCTCCATACACTCCTGTACTCTACATTGGCATCTTTCAAACCAACTACCTGCATGTCTTCCCTCACCACATACATAAATCTCCTCCTTAGCCTTCCACTTTTCCTCCTTCCTGGTGGCTCCATCCTCAGCATTCTCCTATCCATATACCCGATGTCCCTCCTCTGCACATGTCCAAACCATCTTAATCGAGCCTCCCTTGTCTCCAAAACGTCCTACATGCACTGTCCCTCTAATAAACTCGTTTCTAATCCTGTCCATCCTCGTCACTTCCAACGAAAACCTCAACATCTTCAGCTCTGCAGGCTTTTCTCAACCTGCTCCATACTCTTACCACAATCCACAATATCATCCGCAAACATCATAATTCACGAAGACTCCTGTCCATTACCACTACAAACAGGAAAGGCCTCAGAGCCGATCCTTGATGCAGTCCCCCCTCCACCTTGTCGTTCCTACTGCACACTTCACTGCTGTCACACTGTCCTCATAAATGTTCTGCACTCTCACATACTTTTCTGACACACCTGACTTCCTTATACAATACCCCAACTCCTCTCTCGGCACCCTGCCATACGCTTTCTCTTAATCCACAATCACACAATGCAACTCCTACTGAATTCTATAATTCTCCATCAACATCCCTTGTGCTCTTCCTCAGCATTAAGCAATACTGTTGCTCACAGATGGTCACCTCCTCTGTCAGCCTGGCTTCCAATACTCTTTCCCAGTGGTGAGTGGTCAGGGCCAGCAAAGCCTTCTCTGCTGGCCTAAACACTATCAAAAGCACTGACCAACATACATTTCTAATGTTTGTTCCATGTAATTTTATTAACTTATTCCTAACAGTTTATTCTCTTCATTTCGTAGCGTTTCTCTTGGCTGCACTGCTTCCAGTACGTGTATGTGGATGTTAGATCTTTTTTTTTTTTTTTTGTCCAATCAGATTTTAGTCTCTGTGTGCTGCCATGTCAATCTTATCTGCCAAATGCCTTCAAAGTCAGTACTTCTGGCCTTTTTACCTTAGTCTCTATAATCAATGGGTCTGTTTTATAAGCTAATCAGATAAAAAAATTTGCCTAGCATTTTTCTGTCCTCTGATTGGTTGGTCAGAGGGAAACTGTTAGCCAAGTTTGACTGGCAAAACACGTCTGTAATGCTCTGCACACATTAAAACATCTGAGTTAGACTTTTCTATGCCAAATATTGATTCCGAACTGCTGCAGATGATGTGGGTGGCACAGTT
This sequence comes from Silurus aristotelis, assembly GCF_946808225.1. NCBI lineage: Eukaryota > Metazoa > Chordata > Actinopteri > Siluriformes > Siluridae > Silurus > Silurus aristotelis. The sequence goes on from NC_139587.1 coordinate 18,294,873, forward strand.
GCTGTTCTAGTGTAGAGGTTTGGAGCTTGCTTTATTAAAAATGGTATTCACCCGCTATATGCGAAATGCCTCTCTCTGTAACGCCACACATTGTTATATTGCGTTTTTGTATAGTATTGATGGTTTCTATAATTGCGACGTGATAGTGGTGGCACTAAGAGGTGGATTCATTTGGGTAAGTCCCCACTGAAGGTCCAGGTACCAAATGCATGGCCCGTCACTGCTCTATCCCATAACTGTGACTGATCAATTTAATTCCCCTGTAGTTACTTACTGTCGGTACCAGCACACTCCTCCTTCATTCCTCAGGCATCCTCTCACCTTCCACAATCTTGTTGAACAACCTGGTTAAAAACTTTACTGCCATCTCTCCTAAACATCTCCATACTTCTACTAGTATGTCATCTGGTCCAACCGGCTTTCCACTCTTCATCCTCTTAATCGCTGCTCTCACTTCCTCGATACTAATCTTATCCACTTCCTGCTTCACCATCTCCACACCATCCAACCTTCTCTCTCTCTCTCTCTTATTTTCCTTGTTCATCAGCTACTCAAAATACTCCCTCCACCTTCTCAACACACTCTCCTCACTAGTCAACACATTTCCATCTCCATCCTTTATTGCTCTAACTTTCAGCACATCCTTCCCTCTGCCTGGCCAATCGCTACAAGTCCTTTTCTCCTTCCTTAATGTCCAACTTCTCCTTCCTTAATGTCCAACTTCTCATGTCCAACTTCTCATGAGTTTTCCTTGGCTTTCGCCACATCCCTCTTTACCTGCTGCCACTACGTCTATTTGTCTTCCTTTCTATTTCCAGATGTCACACCAAGTACCTTCCTAGCTGTCTCCCTTATTACTTCTGCAGAAGTTGCCCAGTCATCCAGCACCTCTTCAGCACCACCAAACCCCTGTCTGACCTCTTCTCTGAATCTTACACTACAGTCCTCCTCCTTTAGTTTCCACTATATTATTCTCTTTTCACTCCTCACTCTTCTCTTCTTCTTCTTCACCTCCAAAACCATCCTACAGACCACCATTTGATGCTGTCTAGCTACACTGTCCCCTGCCAACACCTTACAGTCTACAATCTCCTTCGTGGTATATGAGCCATCAGCATTCAGACAACTCACTGCTCTGAGATTTTTCTTTGATATTACAGAGGCAGACCTCATCTTTGCAGAAAGTACTTGGGTAGAACTACATGGCAGTCACACAAACAAACAAGAAAACAGCAGAACCAGAAGCCATCATCTTTGAAGAAAAAGCCACGACTGATTGCTATCATGGAAAAAATAGCATGAAGCCTGTTGTGAAGAACACTTCAGGGTGGTGCACTTGGTCACTGGGAAGATACACCAAGTGGCAGAAGACTGAAGTGGGCTGGGAGAAGATAAAGATTTCAGAACTGTATCAGCAAAGAGATCTAGAAGTTTAAGTGTGTAAGAAGGGGTTTTTGAGGAGTGAGATAAGAGATAATTCTATTCATGTTAAATCACGAGTAATTAAAAAACAATTATGTCATTTAATGTTCTAGAAAGTGGTAGCTCTGTGGTGAAAATGGTGGACATCTAAGGTCATGAGTTAAAATCCCAGCACCAGCAAGTTGCCATTGCTAGGCCCTTGAGCAATGCACTTAGCCCTCAACTGCTTAGTTGTGTAAGTGAAATAATTGTCAATTTGATTTTGGGCATCTGCCAAATGCCATAAATGTTCTCTGAAGAATAAACACAAATACACTGCTTCTTTTATTGCCTTTGCAAATCCATTGAAGCACACATACACAAACACAACATTTAAAATAACACAGGTCCATCTAATAAACATTCATAACAACAATTATATTAGCCTGAACCATGTTTGGACCTGAGTATAAGGTGAAAGAACACTAATGTGTATACACACAAATTAATATCTGAGTTATTATGTCACTACAAATTGCTCATTTACAAGTAAGCTGAAGAGAAGTGAACAACATTCATAACATGGTGTCCTCTCCTTGAGCCCTGTAACCAGGTAACATAGTAAACACTACTCTCACTAATGACTCCCAAAGAGACTTTGACACTTATGTTCTCGTGCAATTTTTTTTAGCACCTCATACTGGTGTTTTTGGTTCCACAAAGCGTATAACTCCTTGAACCTCCAAAAGTGATCTGTGGGTCCAGACCTATACCTACCACACTTTATGTATACTGATAATAAATCACTGAGTATCATCAGTACCATATATTAATTTGATGTTGCCATTCTCTTGAGAGCTGACTGTTGTGAAGTTAGGGGAAATTTATTGTACAGGTGTGTGTTATCAGAATGAGCTTGAACATGACAGAGTTCCTAGGTGTGGTGTTTGTGGCAGCCATGTTTGCAAGCCAACTGGAAGTCTGGTGCTGATTCCATTCTTGAGATGCAAGTCAGTACATTCATACATTTTCTTATCAGTTTTAACATAATTACTAAATTATTTTTTGGATTTGCTAAATAAGTTTTAGGTTCAATTTAGGTTCAAGGCACTGAAACAACAGACATATTTCAATGCAACCCCTACCATTCAAGAAATAAATCCATCACATAGATTTAGACATGAACTATCATACATAATATGTGGCCAAACTAATAACTTCACTTTCATTTATCTGAGTCACATTAGAAATTCTACCCTGTGTGACAGAGGAATTAACACACTTTTTTTGTGCTAATGTGTTCCTCTGGCTGTGTTCATGCACAGAGTGGTAATTATGCCAAGTCGATTGTAATGCTTAATAAACTGTCTGTGTGGTTATTAGTGATGACACAAGTTGGTCAGTGACTGCTTTGGAATTGAGAATATATTGAATGATCAGGCTTAATGATTTCCACAGAGTTACTGTTGGAACACTGCCAACATGTCGAATCAGTCTATAGGAAAGGACAGCTAACATGAAATTTGACCTGAAGCTTTGACACTGAATATACATATACACAGCAAATGCCTTGGTATTAATTACTAACTTATGATCTAACATCTCCTTAATAGCCAGTTTGTCTTTGGCATCAGTATCACAAAAACAGAAATGTATTGTTGGAAAAATCTAAAGGGTTAAAAAAAATCTATATATGTAGTTCTCTGATTTTGCAGTGATTTTAAACAAGCACTCTTCCGATGCACTGTTCATTTTTGCTCTACTCCTACACACATTATTCAACTGGTAATTTCCATGCCTTTTGTGAATTTAATTAGGTAGCGGGAGGTTCTCATGTCAGTCAGCTTTCCCCGACTCCACTGGGCATACTATACTCTAGCGTCAGACCAAATCAGCAACTTTAACCTGCTACCTGAAAGGAGTGCTTATGAAGCAAATTTCTGCAGAACAGGGCAATGAAGTATGGCCAATGCTTTGCTCCAGCAGGGTGAAATGTATAAGGACAAAGTGAGATGAGAGGTTCCTTGTTCGGGAGGCATGACAGCCTGGGAAGAAACAAGGCTCAAATTATTGCATTGTTCTCACACTGAAAGCAATAAGGAGGAGAATGACATGACATTATATGATATAACATGACATGAGTCGTTCATTTAACATTTAGCAAGAGACCACCTTGCCCCAGGTCCTTTTAGTGAAAATACAAATCAAACAAACACATACTCTTTCTGTGTGTTATGTATGAGCTGGAAATAAATTCAGGGTAGGATTTGTATTGAACACATTCATAACACCAACATACATGTCACAATAAACAACACTTTATCTAGAGTGTAAGGTTCGGTAACCAAAACGCATACAAAATAAAATATATAAAGGGTTTTATGCTAATGCTAATGACTTTTTGGTCAAAACACTGCAACAACTGCACTGTTCGCCATCTCTACCTTTACCTATTCCATACGTAGACAAGCATTTTAGCAATTCCTTTTGGCTCATTAATTTGTTCATGGAAAAGGCACTGAGCTAGGCAACAGTAGTATGGACACAGGTTAGAGAACATTTTGTCTTATAACCATTTCATCAAGTGATTTTTTCACATCTTTTTCAATTATCAATTTAAAAGCAAGAACATTGAAGAACAACGCCTGTCTATGATTCAGGGAAATGTGCTGTTGAATTCACTCTGGAGGTCAGAACTCTTGTTGCAGGCAGCAGGTGGATTGATCCATCTCCTAACGTGATGTATTCCCATGGTCTGAATCTTACTTTACTTACCGAACTTGTCTTTATGAACATATGTTTTTGGATTCCGTTGTTAACTTCTACCTGTACCAAAAACTTCCAATGATGTCAGACATGCTAAAATTATGCAGATGCAATACAAAGTTCACAAGTTTGAAATCACAAAGGTGCAAAAAGTTTAGAATTTACTTGGTGGCAACACAAATCACTTATGAGTCTTTCTAAGTGCTTTCTACTGCTCAAGCATTTTCCATCCCTGTTCAGATAAGGCACTCAGATGGTCTCACCAAAATTTTTCAGCATTTTCAAATTGATCAACTATGGTTCAGTGACAGAACCATTGCTAAAAAGATCAATCCAGTTTCCAACCTCTGCCTCTCCCTATGCCCAAGCCTTTACTAAAGATTTCATGGGAGGAGGATCTTATTCCTAGTGACAACAGTATCCAAGTTCTGTGTTGCTGGCAAACAATCATTAAATCTCCTGGACCAAGAGAGATAGATGTGCTGCTGGTCACAAGAGTGTCTAACCAGATGTCTCAACATAGCAAATGTTCACAGCATTCCTCCACTGAAAGTCATGACTCCCCCTACAAAGTAAAATTCCAACATAATATCATGAATTCTTTAAGGTCTTCATGCCTGGAACCATGCCTCCGATAAACCACACCTACCTGCTACCAAGCTATGAGGGATACACTTGTGAGCTTTCCCCTCAAAGGGTCAAGAGTATTATCTGAATTTTTTCAGGGAGAAAAAAGGTGGTTCAGACCCTGTATGAACTATCATATGGTTGGACCAGAACACGATTAAGTATAACTATCCTTTACCACTAGTAAATCAGCTCAGAGCAGCCAAAATCACAACCAAATTCATCACCATCAAGGAAGGGAAATAAATGACACAACTGGCCATTATAAGTATTGCATAATGCCATATTGACTTGCTTGTGTCCCATTAATTGCATACATAGATGGATGACACCCTTTTCAAGCCATTCTCTTCTCTTTTACATTAAAGATAAGAAATATGTATTTTATGTCCCTAGAGGTTTGTTCTTGGTTCTGACAAAGTAAGGTATGTGCAAGGGACTCTCAGTTCACACAAAAATAACCCTGTCCTTGTTTCTTTTTTTTACTTGACAATAGTGAGTGTATGGGATGCAGTGCTGATACTTAGTTGTGTGTGGATCCCTTCCTGCTTAACAAGAGCTGGGTGGAGATGTTCAATAATAGCAAGTGGGGCACAATCTGTGACAATGACTTTATGCTGAATCATGCCCATCTGCTCTGTTCCTATCGAGCATTTGTGAATGTCACTTGATCAAATAGTGCCAAGTGCAGAGCAGGCACAGATAATGTTTTTGACACAGTATAATTATTGCATTTTTTTATTTTGAAAAAAAATATTTTCCCAATGTGGTAAAAAAAGATTTATTAAACTAATGTTTAATAATCAGTACAATGCTCTGTTCCTACTTTGCTTGTAGTATTGATATGCTTATCAATTTTCCTCCATGTCCATAAAGATAAGATTGCATAGAGATTATAAATATGGATTTTATTTGTTTCACCACACTATGAACACATTTTTTTTTTTTTCTAATTTTGGTGTTCTGTTTTACTTAAATTAATTTTGTTAGGTATTGAATGATACACAGTGTGTTGTTTAAAAGTTGGATCTGTTACATCAATTGAAATCTGACAAATGGGACCATTTATGTAGGTTTGATCTTGTTACCTATTGTTTTTGTCTTCAGCTTCTGGCCAATGAGATCACACAAAGCAGACAAAGCTGAGGACATCAAAAGAAAAAGGCACACAGTTTCTTATACCACACACGTGGGTAAGTAATGGAATTGTACTGAAATTTATGAGCTGACACATTGATTGAGTAGTAATGATCATAGGCTTTGCTTACTTCTAACCTTCTGTCTGTAGTGTTAAAGTGTCTTTTGCTGAAGTTTCATATACTCAGTGGCCAATACATTTAATTATAAATCCCACTATTTTCAGGTATAGATGTGGGGGCCAGACCGGGGGCAGAGGATTAAAGAGTAGTGATTATACACTGACATTAATTTCCATTGTGTTTCAGTAAGTCTTTGATGTTTTTCTTTTACACCATGGTTCTTTTATGTCCATTTAGTGCAACCAAACTGTGTGGATACAATTACTAGCCTGAGCACTGAGCACTGAGCAGAGCCTGCAGGAGCTGCATCATCAGGCCCATCATGACATTTAACCTTCATCATAGCCTTCTGTTCCTGCTCCACCTCCTCATCTGAAGGTGGGGTTGTTTCACTGATCTCACACTGCCACATCACAGGGACATTACATAGGGACTGCCACATGAAAGGGAAAAAAAACAAAAGCTAAAAATGAACAAATCCAAATTAATGTATTAGGACATAAAATCACTCTAGATTTTCGAAAGAGCGTAACGATTAATACATTTACTTTTCCATTTCATTGAGGTAAATATAACCTAAATAATTTATTTCCTCATGATGTGAGAGGTTTTCCGTACATGTAATGATAGCAGGAAAATGTGTTAGTAGATGGATGCATAAGTGACTAAAATAAGTACATGGACTATTATATGTAAAGAGCAATATTAACCATTATTATAAACCAGTTTTTGTATTTGTTGATTTCCAACTAAATGTAAAATGGGGAATGAAACACTGGAGCAGGAACTTTGAAATATAGTTTTTGCATAGAACAAATGTAAATGTAAATATGTATATTATATAATGTAAAATAAATATTGTAGTTTCTAATGTATGAATACTGTTATTTGCTGTACAATTATCAGAAGGTTATGGTCTTGTGAACCGTGTTGTATGCATGAAGATTTGTGACTATAGTCCAGTCAGTTAATTTGATATTTTACAAAAATACTATTTGTATAGTTTAACAATTCATCTGGTTGGCATTACAGCATGTACTTTATACAACTACAAATTAGCATAGGAAAGCTTGTGTGTAGTTCAAATTTGAAAACACGTTTCTAAGATTCATCACAAAGACAAGCAAAAACACATACTTAACTCAGAAATGCAGATTGGCCGGTTACCAGTAAGCATTCATGATTCATGATTACCAAGAGAAAGAGGGATAAAATTATTAAGGTATTTTAGTTCAGTCTATAGTAGAGACTTCTCATTAGCATTTCAGGCAAGCTACTTTCATAGTCAAAGAAGAAATTTATTTCAAAGTAAAATATAAATTAGGTAAATGTGGTTCAAACATCAAATTACTAAAATGTCTTTTTTTCCTGTTCTCTTTTTGCAGATGAAACATAGGGAAATGTGGCCTGGATTCAGAGGAAGACTTGTGGCTGTGAACAAATTGAAACAAACAACAAACATTTGTTACACTTTTTTGATTTTTCTGGTATAGAAATACAGTTTGTACTACACCCCAGAATTAGTGTTACATCTCATTATTATGTTTTATAAAGTTTAGACTGAGAAGGCAGGAGCATGGCCTTGTGTGGTACCGAACAAAAAAACAGTATACATTTATGTTGTAGGGATGTGTGTTGCTTCAGTTTCAGATATTAAAGATAATTTATAAATGCTTTCTGATGCTGATTCTGATAATTCTTGGATTCTATTTCTCGATTTCCTGCATCAGAACACTTTAGGAACAAGCTGGCATTATTTATAGGATACTTATTTATCTAGTGAACTTTTGATTAACCAAAATTATTGAACCCAATACAAGTAACCCAGCCATTAGGGTTGCATAAGCCAGTGCACTCTCAGTGTCGATCTCAAGCATCATCAATTGGGAGTGATGTGGCAAAAGCCAAGAAAAAGGCTTATGAGGAGCTGTATGAGAAGTTGGAAACTAACGGAAGGAGAAAAGGATTTATACGATATATGAGGAGAGTGTGTTAAGAAGATGGAAGGAGTATTTTGAGCAGCAGATGAACGAGGAAAATGAGAGAGAGAGAAGGTTGGATGGTGTGGAAGTGGTGAAGCAGGAAGTGGATAGGATTAGTAAGGAGGAAGTGAGAGCAGCGATTAAGAGGATGAAGAGTGGAAAGTCGGTTGGACCAGATGACAGAAGGAGTTGTGTTTGTGGATTTAGAGAAAGCATATGACAGGGTGCTGAGAGAGGAATTGTGGAATTGTTTGCAGTTGTGTCAGAGAAGTACGTGAGAGTGGGTCAGGACATGTATGAAGACAGTGTGACAGCAGTGAAGTGAGCAGTTGGAACGACAGACTGGTTCAAGGTTGAGGTTGGACTGCATCAAAGATCGGCTCTGAGCCCTTTTCTGTTTGCAGTGGTGAGGGACAGGTTGACAGACGAGGTCAGACAGGAGTTTTCATGGACTATTATGTTTGCGGATGATAATAATAATTAATACATTTTATTTGTGGTGAGAGTAGGGAGCAGGTTGAGAAGACCCTGGAGAGGTGGAGGTACGCACTGGAGAGAAGGGAAATGAAAGTCAGTAGGTACCTGGGGACAACAGTGCAAAAAAATGGAGAGTGTGTTAGAGACGTGAAGAAAAGAATGCAGGCAGGGTGGAGTGGGTGAAGAAAAGTGGCAGGAGTGATTTGTGATAGAACAGTATCTGCAAGAGTGAAAGGGAAATATAGGAGGGAAGTTATAGGACTGTGGTGAGACCTGCGATGATGTATGGTTTAGTGACAGTGGCATTGAGTAAAAGACAGGAGGTGGAGCTGGAGGTAGCAGAGCTAAAGATGTTGAGGTTTTCATTGGAAGTGACGAGGATGGACAGGAATAGAAATTAGTTTTTTTAGAAGGACAGCGCATGTAGAACGTTTTGAAGACTAGGTGAGGGAGGCGAGATTGAGATGGTTTGGACATGTGCAGAGGAGGGACATGGGTTATATCGGTAGGAGAATGCTGAAGGATGGAGCCACCAGGAAGGAGAAAAAGAGGGAGGCCAAGAAGGAGGTTAATGGATATGGTGAGAGAACACAAGCAAGTAATTGGGTTGAAAGAGGCAGATGTAGAGGACAGGGGGGTTTGGAGACGGATGATCCGCTGTGGCGACCCCAAATGGGAGAAGCCGAAACAAAAAGAAGAACAATAAACCCAATACAAGTGACCATTCAGATAAATGCATTAACTTTGATGCTAATAGTATCAGGTTGTAATGTACACCACTGTAAATACAGGAAGAAAATCAGGGGGCCCTGTAGATCGCCTTGCCTACAGCATTCCTCTAAATGTTGTTTTTGCCGCTAATAAGAACCGTTATAACTGTATAAGCAGGTAAGATAAGGACGCAAACATTTGAAACGTATAGCAACAAAATCAGCCAATCAGAAGAGAGTATACGCACCTTCGGCCAATAGTTTAAAAAAAAAAAGGCTTCACCAATTAGATCGCTGGGGAGGCGGGTGCATGTCCTGTAGAGACCAATGGAAGCGCTTGGGTGCATTCCCTGACTGCATAACTAGCGCATAGTTCGCAAGTCACCACTGCATTATCGAAAGGCAGAGCGAAGGCTTGGACTCAATACGACAAATATTTTTGATTGTGCGACAGAGTACAAAATGAGGGAGATTGTTCATTTGCAAGCAGGACAGTGCGGCAACCAAATTGGTGCCAAGGTAAGAATGAAAGCCTTTTTGTTTTTAAAACTTGTATAGATTTTTTTAGGCGTGTCTCCGAGGCTGTCTGAAGGCCCCTGGGCGTTTTCTCTGACATGGTGAAAGGTTTCGTCTCGTTCATTTAAAAAAATCCGGTATATTTTCTATGATTGTATCTCTTATTACGCGCCCTTTTTTTCTTTCTTTCTTTTTTAAGTCGTCTTTTTTTAATATATATATTTATATAATGGTTATCTATCGATTTTAATACTAATCCTCTCATGTGGTAAGCAGTCATTGTGAAGCTTAGTAGTCAGTAAATGATGAATTTGTTGGATAACAGCTTAACAGTAACGAACTAACGGCGAAACAATGCAGCTGCTAAAGGCTTAAACATGCCACGCCCTGTTCTTAACATGGCTGCCGGCTTCTGGTCGCTTCCAAATGGAGAAATTTCTCCTTAGTCTGGATAACAAACGCCACATTTTTACACTCTGGCTGTCCTAATAACTACATTCTCAAATCAAATAAAAGCCCAGAGATATGCCTAAATGGTTTATATTTTTAGGTTGGTGCGATAAAACAGCCGAACAGCCTGCGTATGCGGATTCAGTCTTCCTGTCAGTAGTTGTTGTTCATGGAAATCTTTGTTGACGCAACGTTTTTTTTCTTTTTTTTTTTTTTTTTTTTATCTTCCCCTCTTCTCGTTCTCGCTTTTTACAATTGTTTTTCTCCCCTCAGTTCTGGGAAGTCATTAGTGACGAGCATGGGATTGACACTACAGGCAGTTACCATGGCGACAGTGATCTTCAACTGGACAGAATCAATGTCTACTACAATGAAGCTTCAGGTTAGACATCTTTTTTATATATATATATATATATATATAAAATTCTCAAGATGGCGCCGCATGACTGGCAGATTGTTGCGGTGGTTCCCGTGTATTGTTTTTATTCATCTAATTTAATATTTCACATTTAATTTGTTTAGGGTTTTTCTTTGATCTTTTATATTGTAATCTAGCCTTGATATTATTATTCACCTTGTTGCTTGTACTTTGTCTGTGATCTGGCTGCTGTAACATTTTAATTCCCCTTTGTGATTTTTAATTAATTTATGTCTATATATTAATCTTTTTAGGTGGGAAATATGTCCCCCGTGCTGTGCTGGTGGATTTGGAGCCAGGCACCATGGACTCTGTGAGGTCTGGACCATTCGGGCAAATATTCAGGCCAGACAACTTTGTTTTTGGTAATTACTGCATAACGTTTTTAATTTTTTACATTTTCTTTTTACAGGGCCAAACCAGTAAATATGTCATCCTGGTTTATTGTGATGGTTATCTTGTAAATTTGTCTGCTGCTTCCTGTAGCTCTGTATGTATGATGATTGCTTCCTCTCCACAGGTCAGAGTGGTGCTGGTAATAACTGGGCCAAGGGCCACTACACAGAAGGTGCTGAGCTAGTAGATTCTGTATTGGATGTGGTGCGTAAGGAGGCTGAGAGCTGCGACTGCCTGCAGGGTTTCCAGCTTACTCACTCCCTGGGTGGGGGTACTGGGTCAGGCATGGGCACCCTGCTCATCAGCAAAATCCGAGAGGAGTACCCTGACCGCATTATGAACACCTTCAGTGTTGTCCCCTCCCCCAAAGTATCAGATACAGTGGTGGAGCCTTACAATGCCACTCTTTCTGTTCACCAGCTGGTGGAAAACACGGATGAGACCTTTTGCATCGACAACGAGGCTCTGTACGACATCTGTTTCCGCACCCTGAAGCTCACGACTCCAACTTACGGTGACCTCAACCATTTAGTCTCTGCCACCATGAGTGGAGTCACAACATGTCTGCGGTTCCCTGGGCAGCTCAATGCTGACCTGCGTAAGCTGGCTGTCAACATGGTGCCCTTCCCTCGTCTCCACTTCTTTATGCCTGGTTTTGCCCCACTGACCAGCAGGGGTAGCCAGCAATACCGTGCCCTCTCTGTGCCTGAATTAACCCAGCAGATGTTTGATGCCAAGAACATGATGGCCGCTTGTGACCCACGTCACGGCCGCTACCTCACGGTAGCTGCCATTTTCCGTGGCCGCATGTCCATGAAGGAGGTGGATGAGCAGATGCTCAACGTGCAGAACAAGAACAGCAGCTACTTTGTCGAATGGATCCCCAACAACGTGAAGACTGCTGTGTGTGACATCCCACCCCGTGGTCTCAAAATGGCTGCCACCTTCATCGGTAATAGCACTGCTATCCAGGAGCTGTTCAAGCGCATCTCCGAGCAGTTCACAGCCATGTTCAGACGCAAGGCTTTCCTGCACTGGTACACAGGTGAAGGTATGGATGAGATGGAGTTCACTGAAGCTGAGAGCAACATGAATGACCTGGTGTCAGAGTACCAGCAGTACCAGGATGCAACTGCTGAAGATGAAGGAGAGTTTGAGGAGGAGGGAGAAGAGGAGCTTGCTTAATGTCTTGTCCGTCACTTGGTTTTCACAGCTTTCTTTGAGTTTGTTAAGCTGTTTCTCATACTGTAAATTTTTTTTTCCTGTTACTTGCAAGCTTAGTCTGTTCAATGGCAATAAAACATGCAAATAATAATCCTTGCCCTTGCAGTGATTTATTCCCCAAAAGGTAATACATTTCCCTATAATGTTGTACAATACAATGTTAATTGACCAATTGTCTCTGCAATGTTTTGCCACAAGGTTCCGTTTGGTAAGTTTTTTTTTATTTTTATTTTTTTATCTTGCGCAAATGTAGACAACCCAAATGTTGATGTTTATTGTGGAAACTCTGAATAAATTAATTAAGTGGTTTCAGTGGCTTCTTTCTGCTTTTGTAAATAAGCTTTTATTGTCATTTCAACCTTTTATATAGCTGACTCAGTACACAATGAAATTAAACTAAGTTCCTCCTGAACCCTGGTGCTACATAAAACAGTGCTACATCACAGAAAACACTGGTAAGTGTCCTCGGCACAGTGTTTTATCCAGAACTGTGGTTCATTGTGTGCTTATTATTGCTGTTCTTGTAGATTCATTCTTTCATGACAAAGCTGGCAGTACATTCAGTAAAGGAAATCTACCAAGAACACACCAGACACAGCATGTTTTATGAAAACAGCCTTCAGTCATGTAACAACAAAGGCTAGTGTGTCCCTCCCTACCTGAAAAAAATCAGTATCTGTTCTTTGGTTATACAGACTGCTCAATCACCATGGTTAAACATGCACAAAATGTTTTTATAAATGCGTCCCTTAAGAACAATCTTTTTAAATCTCTTTATAAATGATAACTAAAGTACTAACCTAGGCTGCTCCCTTTGGCTACTTCCTCCTTTTTATTTTCAGACAAAGGGCTAATTCAAGGTCCCTTGCTGAACTGGTCCTTTGCTGAAATGGCTGTGGACAATAAACTCACGTCACTTTGTAAGCTGGAGAGTTGCTTATCTACAGACATTTGATTTGGTGGATGCTATATTAAAACAGTATTCAGTAAGAATAAATAGTTGAGTACATATGTAGACTTTCTTATAGCTGTTTAAAGCAGTTCCAGGTGACTGGTGTTATAAGATCTGATTGTTCAGCTGACCAGGATGAAGTCCTTCTCTGCATCTTTACTGTATGAATCACAAAAACGCAACATGAAATTAAAGTTGAGTTTATTGCTAAAATACACCAAACGGGGAAGATAAATCAAGATGAATCATTTCAGTGGAGAAATGAATAATTGCAAATCCATACAGTTAGTAAATACCTAAGTGACCTGTTTATCTCAATATCGGGGTTTAGTATTACCTGTGAGACTATTTCCTCCATTTTATATATATATATATATATATATATATATATATATATATATATATATATATATATACACAGACAGTACAGACCAAAAGGAAGACATTCATTCAAAGAGTTTTCTTTATTTTCATGACTATGAAAATTGTAGATTCACACTGAAGGCATTAAAACTATGAATTATATACATGACAAAAAAGTGTGAAACAACTGAAAAATGTCATTCTAGGTTCTTCAAAGTAGCCACCTTTTGCTTTTATTACTGCTTTGCACACTCTTGGCATTCTCTTGATGAGCTTCAAGAGGTAGTCACCTGAAATGGTCTTCCAAAAGTCTTGAAGGAGTTCCCAGAGATGCTTAGCACTTGTTGGCCCTTTTGCCTTCACTCTGCGGTCCAGCTCACCCCAAACCATCTCGATTGGGTTCAGGTCCGGTGACTGTGGAGGCCAGGTCATCTGGCGCAGCACCCCATCACTCTCGTTCTTGGTCGAATAGCCCTTACACAGCCTGGAGGTGTGTTTGGGGTCATTGTCCTGTTGAAAAATAAATTATGGTCCAACTAAACGCAAACCGGATGGAATAGCATGCCGCTGCAAGATGCTGTGGTAGCCATGCTGGTTCAGTATGCCTCCAATTTTGAAATAATCCCAACAGTGTCACCAGCAAAGCACACACCATCAAACCTCCTCCTCCATGCTTCACGGTGGGAACCAGGCATGTAGAGTCCATCCATTCACCTTTTCTGCGTCGCACAAAGACACGGTGGTTGGAACCAAAGATCTCAAATTTGGACTCATCAGATCAAAGCACAGATTTCCAATGGTCTAATGTCCATTCCTTGTGTTCTTTAGCCCAAACCAGTCTCTTCTGCTTGTTGCCTTTCTTTAGCAGTGGTTTCCTTGCAGATATTCTACCATGAAGGCCTGATTTACACAGTTTCCTCTTAACAGTTGTTGTAGAGATGTGTCTGCTGCTAGAACTCTGTGTGCCATTGACCTGGTCTCTAATCTGAACTGCTGTTAACCTGCGATTTCTGAGGCTGGTGACTCGGATGAACTTATCCTCCGCAGCAGAGGTGACTCTTGGTCTTCCTTTCCTGGGGCGGTCCGCATGTGAGCCAGTTTCTTTGTAGCGCTTGATGGTTTTTGTGACTGCATTTGGGGACACTTTCAAAGTTTTCTTAATTTTTCAGACTGACTGACCTTCATTTCTTAAAGTAATGATGGCCACTCGTTTTTCTGAACTTAGCTGCTTTTTTCTTGCCATAATACAAATTCTAACAGTCTATTCAGTGGGACTATCAGCTGTGTATCCACCTGACTTCTGCACAACACAACTGATGGTCCCAACCCCATTTATAAGGCAAGAAATCACACTTATTAAACCTGACAGGGCACACCTGTGAAGTGAAAACCATTTCAGTTGACTACCTCTTGAAGCTCATCAAGAGAATGCCAAGAGTGTGCAAAGCAGTAATCAAAGCAAAAGGTGGCTACTTTTAAGAACCTACAATATGACATATTTTCAGTTGTTTCACACTTTTTTGTTATGTATATAATTCCACGTGTTAATTCATAGTTTTGATGCCTTCAGTGTGACTCTACAATTTTCATAGTCATGAAAATAAAGAAAACTCTTTGAATGAGAAGGCGTGTCCACACTTTTGGTCTGTACTGTATATATATATATATATATATATATATATATATATATATATATATATATATATATATATATATATATATATATACATATATATATATATATATATATATATATATATATATATATATATATATATATATATATCTCTTCTTCTTCTTCTTCTTCTTCTTCTTCTTCTTCTTCTTTTGGCTTCTCCCATTAGGGGTCGCCACAGCGGATCATCCGTCTCCATACCACCCTGTCCTCTATATCTGCCTCTTTTACACCAACTACCTGCATGTCTTCCCTCACCACATCCATGAACCTCCTCCTTGGCCTTCCTCTTTTCCTCCTACCTGGTGGCTCCATCTTCAGCATTTTTCTACCAATATAATTCATGTCCCTTCTCTGCACATGTCCAAACCATCTCAATCTCGCCTCCCTCACCTTGTCACCAAAACATCCTACATGGGCTGTCCCTCTAATAAACTCATTTCTAATCTTGTCCATCCTCGTCACTCCCAACGAAAACCTCAACATCTTCAGCTCTGCTACCTCCAGCTCCACCTCCTGTCTTTTACTCAATGCCACTGTCTCTAATCCATACAACATCGCAGGTCTCACCACAGTCCTATAAACTTTCCCTTTCATTCTTGCAGATACTCTTCTATCACAAATCACTCCTGTCACTCTTCTCCACCCACTCCACCCTGCCTGCACTCTTTTCTTTACTTCCCTAACACACTCTCCATTACTTTGCACTGTTGACCCTAGGTACCTGAACTCCTCCACCTTCTCCACCTCTTCTCCCTGCAACCGCATCACTCCACTGCCCTCCCTCTCATTCACACACATGTACGCTGTCTTACTCCTACTGACTTTTATTCCCCTTCTCTCCAGCGCATATCTCCACCTCTCCAAGCTCTTCTCAACCTGCTCTCTACTCTCACCACAAATCACAATATCATCTGCAAACATCATAGTCCAGGGAGACTCCTGTCTGACCTCGTCCGTCAACCTGTCCATCACCACTGCATATATATATATATATATATATATATATATATATATATATATATATATATATATATATATATATATATATATATATTTTTTTTTTACCCTCCTGAAATAAAAACTATTATTATGTACTGTAAATTTACTGTGCTGTTGCAGTATCGTATGTCTGCCACAAGAGTGCAATCTCTAAACACGATATTTGCCATTTGCTCAACACTTCCCTGGCTATTACAGTGAGGTTCTGTATTTTCTAAATGTTTGTTAGGCAGTGATATTTTAAAACAAATAACATTCTTGTGTCTATTTGCAGTATGTAGTTCCCATCACGTTACAATCTGTCACGCTCCCTGAGATATTCCTAGAATAGCAAAGTCCATTATAGGTGGTAGAGCATTCTCACATTTAGCTCCTAAACTTTGGAATAGTCTTCCTGACAGTGTTCGGGGCTCAGACACACTTTCCAGTTTAAGTGAAGATTAAGATCTTTTTAGCAAAACCTACACATAACACACATCACATATCATAATCTTGTGCTCCAGAACATCTTATTAAATGCAAATTATCAACTTGTGCTTGGTAATATAAACAGCAGCTACGCTAATTCCTCTCCACTGCTTCTCTTTCTCTACCCATCCCGAGGCATCCTGAGGTTTCACAAGCCCCAGTCACGTCCCGCCTCATGAAAATTCTGGACCTTTAAAGAAGTAGATGCCGACCCCACAAACATCCCGAACCATCAAGAGACGTACCAGCGCCAATTGGAACCCCCCTCCTGTTGATTTTGGACACTGGACCTCCTTGAGTGTTTGAAGGCTCTGGCATGTAGAAGCTGGTGTTGGATCTTTGATGGTTGCAAATGTTGAGCTATTTTACGAGTTGCTCAGTAGCTCCTAGTTTTATAACTGCAAATGACTGAAAAAGGCTGTAGAATGAACATTACTCATAATCTTACATTCCAGTGCTCATGTTAGTCCTCACTCTTCAGTGTTCTGTATTGTTAAAAGATTTATAATCACACTCTTGATGTCACCCAAATAAGGATAGGTTCCCCTTTTAAATCTGGTTCCTCTCAAGGTCTCTTCCTCATAACATCTAATGGAGTTTTTCCTTGGCAAAGTCGCCATGGCTGCTCATCAGGGATAAATGCACAACATTCACCTTAACTCTTAAAATTCTGTAAAGCTGTTTTGAGACAATGTCTGTTGTGAAAAGCAAGGTTAAGGATATGGCAAGTCTCGGCATGGGTGACCCCCCGTTATACACGTTATACTCCATCGCCATACACCTTAATCTATCTCAGGGTGGGCTGCTCGCACCACCCAAGCCTGTCATACCAAGTAAGATGTATTGCTTCTTCGCGTCCATTTACCAGGCTTCGTATAAAGCCTCGGCTCTTTCTATAAGAGCTCTTAACGTATCCTTGCTGTTGTCTGCGTATCAGGCCAAACTCCTACTTGATTTGGGACAACACCTGGAGAAAGGGTCGCCATCACCCGATCTCTGGAAGGAGATCAATACAGGTAACAATCTTGTTCTCCGCAATGCCTGTCAAGCTGTCCAAGTGAGCGGGCGCTCTATGGCTTTATCGGTGGTTGGAGAACGCTCGGTGTCGCTTAATCTTTCCGGTCTCCTCGATAGTGAGAAGCATCGCATCTCACTGCTAATTGTAGACTGCATTAGAGGTGATTTTTTTAGTGTTATAAAAAGCAAAATTCAACAAGATTCATACATTGTTTGTCTGTTCTTTTTTGCTCTCCATTACCTATTAAATACACTTCATTATTATAATGTTTATTAAAAAGTTTTGTATAGAAAATTCAAAACACTGAGTCAGGGAAGGTAGAAGACATAAAAACATCAGGATACTGTTCTACTGTTAAAAACTCAGGAACAATTGAAATTTCATTATTATTTTTCAGTCAAACTATGTGAAGTAATAATAATAGTAATAATAATAATAATAATAATAATAATAATAATAATAATAATAATAATAATGTAGTTTTATAGGTTCATGTTTAAAAATATGAACATTAAACTATTAACATCTACCCCTACCTAATAACTTACACAATAATTATAAAAACACAATGACAATAACTGCGCCAACATACGCTGATTTTAAGTCTCTTCTTAAAACGTATTTATTTACTGTTGCGTATGATCATAAGTAAACACACTGGCATAACTTTAGTGTAATATCTGTTGCCGTGTCCTATGTTGACTTTTGTATTTTGTATTTTATTATATGCTTAAATTCTGTACAGCGCTTTGGCCAACAGCTGTTGTTTTTAAATGTGCTCTATAAATAAATTTGACTTGACTTGACTTGACTTGAATAACTGACACAAACACGGTGCCAGTTAAGATTAACTGTTGTACAGGCCAACAGAATTTTGACCCCATTGGTTCATCATAAAATGCATGGCCGGTCTCCATTGCAAAGGACAGAATTTGCACCTGAACAGAGCTTCAAACTAAATCTGTCCAGACTTTTGTTAGTTTCAATGATCAGTTGAGCGCGTTTAACCATTTTTATTTAAAATATAAATACATGAATACGCACTCATAATAACAACAACAAAAAAAGACAGGGTGCGCTTTCCAAACTTCTTTACTTTAACTTGAGTAAAAAAGCATAGTCAGTACTTCAACTTTTACCAGAGAATTTTAAAACATGAGTATCTGTACTTCTGGTTAAGTGAAGGATGTGTGTACTTTTACCAGCTCTGCTGTGGATCCTAGGTGTTTTCTTATTGGTTTCTATTTTCTATCCCCTCTGTACCAGCTGCTATAAGCAAATATGCCATTTATGCATTATTCATTTTCTATGGTGCATGAAAAAAACCCACAGTTTGTGGACACTGACCACTGCGCCACTGGCCAGCCGCACTTTTCTTTGTATTGCGCGTCTAATCGTACACTTACAGGTGGTGGGAACAGTCTTAATAGATTTTCTTTTACACGTTTGCTCAATCTTTCAAATAATTCTTATTAAGTATTAGGTATCACTGTCTTTTAGACTCTTAAATTTCCAGTCATTTTATGGTTGAGTTTTAAAAAAAAAGTAAAGGCAAAATCACTCTAAACCATAGTGCATTTTTAATAATTAGAAAAATGTTTTATGAGTGTTTGAATGTGAAACATGATTGAAAATGAACTCGAATCCTTATTCGAGTATTTGCACGTCACAACAACTGGCTGCATGATTTGAGGTCTGTTTTGTGGCACAAATAAACAGCAAGACTAGATAAGGAAAATAATGATGTCAGTAAGCAGGTAAAATGAAGCCGCAATATTAATGTATACTACAGTGAAGCTGCAAAAAAGAGTTTTAAATAATATATTTTTAGGATTCCTTTGGAGATGTTTATTCCGTCAAAACGTTAGTGTGAAACCAGCCAATCAGAAGCGAGTATTCGCACTTTCAGCCAATAGTCTTGCCTCCACCATTAAAATCGTTGGGGGGCGGGTCTACGAAGTAAGGCGACCAATGGGAGCGCTTGGGTGATTTCTGACCTTGTAAATAGCAGTGTTTGTGACGTTCGGGTTCAATTTCGCCGGAGAGAACGAAGTGTAGTATCTTAAGGGCAGATTTATTTATATATATATATGTATATATTTTTTTGGACGAACAACAATGAGGGAGATTCTTCATTTACAAGCAGGACAGTGTGGCAACCAGATTGGTGCCAAGGTAAGAAATGAACATTCTTCTCGGTCTGACTTAAAAACACCACATTTTTACACTCGCGCTGTTATATGAATAACTACATGTTCAACTGTAATTATAGCTGAGAGATAAACTTCTGTCCGCATCGCCTGCGTCAGCCGATTAAAATGATTTTGGAGACTTTGCAGACAGACTTATGTGATTTTCAGTCATCCAATCATTTTTTTGTGTGTTTGGCGACAAGTTTTTGAGACAAAATTAATAAGCTAACCTTTTTCCCCCTTCTTTTACAATTGATTTTGTTCCCTTAGTTCTGGGAAGTAATTAGTGACGAGCATGGGATTGACCCAACAGGCAGTTACCATGGTGACAGTGATCTTCAGCTAGAAAGGATTAATGTCTACTACAATGAAGCTACTGGTGAGTTTTTGTTGTTGTTGTTGTTTTGTGCAACCTTTTTAACATTTTATTTTGTAGATATAGGTTTATTGGTGGTGCTTGGATAGAATCACTCTTACAACTGCTTAGATTATGATTATTAATATTAGTGTTCAAGCATGAAAGGCTGACTCTCTATTGATATTGTACTGAACGAATTACATACTGTTATTGAACTGTATGAAACTCGGTGGTCATGTTCCTAATGTGTTTTTCTGTATGACGTCCTTGCTAATCGCTGCTTGCAGCTATAATTATTATAAGGATTTGGTAATTGAAACTCAAACAGGGAATTCCAAAACTACAGAAACAGACATGCGCTTATTGATTTGAATTATTGTCATTGTGGCACCACACTACTGGCAGCCTGTTGGAGTAGTTTCTTTTATTTATCTACTTTTTTGTAATTTTAAACTAGCCTTAATATAGTAACCTAGTGTAATACCTAGCTTTAAAATTCTTCTAAAACTTTTTTGTTGTACTTTATTAAATGTATATTAATATTGTAATATTTTCAGGTGGCAAATATGTCCCCCGTGCTGTGCTGGTGGATTTGGAGCCGGGTACCATGGACTCTGTGAGGTCTGGACCATACGGACAAATTTTCAGGCCAGACAACTTTGTTTTTGGTAACTATTGCGTAACATTTTCTAATAGTTTAGATTTTCTTTTTCCTTATCATACAGCGCCAAACCAGTAAATCTGATATGGTCTTATCTGTTTTGCAGTCAAATTTGGGTTTATTCTGATTGTGTCCTTGTTGTAATTGCCAGCTGTTTTCTGCTTCCTGTAGCTCTGTATGTATGATATTCATTGCTTCTTCTCCACAGGAAAAAGTGGTGCTGGTAATAACTGGGCCAAGGGCCACTACACAGAAGGTGCTGAGCTGTTGGACTCTGTATTGGATGTGGTGCGTAAGGAGGCTGAGAACTGCGACTGCCTGCAGGGTTTCCAACTTACTCACTCCCTGGGTGGGGGTACTGGGTCAGGCATGGGCACCCTGCTCATCAGCAAAATCCGAGAGGAGTACCCTGACCGCATTATGAACACCTTCAGCATTGTCCCCTCCCCCAAAGTATCAGATACAGTGGTGGAGCCTTACAATGCCACCCTGTCAATTCACCAGCTGGTGGAAAACACGGATGAGACATTTTGCATCGACAACGAGGCTCTGTACGACATCTGTTTCCGCACCCTGAAGCTCACGACTCCAACATACGGTGACCTCAACCATTTGGTCTGTGCCACCATGAGTGGAATCACAACATGTCTGCGGTTCCCTGGGCAGCTCAATGCTGACCTGCGTAAGCTGGCTGTCAACATGGTGCCCTTCCCTCGTCTCCACTTCTTTATTCCTGGTTTTGCCCCACTGACCAGCAGGGGTAGCCAGCAATACCGTGCCCTCACCGTGGCTGAATTAACCCAGCAGATGTTTGATGCCAAGAACATGATGGCCGCTTGTGACCCACGTCACGGCCGCTACCTCACGGTGGCTACCATTTATCGTGGCCGCATGTCTATGAAGGAGGTGGATGAGCAGATACTCAATATGCAGAACAAGAACAGCAGCTACTTTGTCGAATGGATCCCCAACAATGTGAAGACAGCTGTGTGCGACATTCCACCCCGTGGCCTAAAAATGGCTTCCACCTTCATCGGCAACAGCACTGCTATCCAGGAGCTGTTCAAGCGCATCTCCGAGCAGTTCACAGCCATGTTCAGACGCAAAGCTTTCCTGCACTGGTACACAGGTGAAGGTGTGGATGAGATGGAGTTCACTGAAGCTGAGAGCAACATGAATGACCTGGTGTCAGAGTACCAGCAGTACCAGGATGCAACTGCTGAAGATGAAGGGGAGGTTGAGGAGGAGGGCGAAGAGGAGCAGGCTTAAGCAATTTCAGTGATGCTCCGGGTTCTTCTAAGGTCTTGGTCTATTTAATTCTAATAAAACGTACTTTACCAATCTTTTTCCTTGTAGTGAATTAATCCCAAAAGGTAATAAAAAATTTGTTCTTAATTGTTAAGAGGTGACCAATTGGCTCTGTTGCAGGGTTCTGTTCAGGTTTCAGTTGGTTTAATTCTTGTGAATAACTGCAGTAGTCACACTGCAAACCTTTTGAATTTTTGAACTATTGTTCATCTACTTTTTTGCACCAAAGTACTTTCTGGGGCTTCTTTCTGCCTTTTGTGTTTATCCAGAAGAACTATGGTCCATTATCTGCCTAAGGTTGCTGTTTCTTCCTGTTCATGTAAAAACAGGCAGCATGTTCAGTGCTGATGAGATCAGTCAGGTCTGATGCATCATTTGAAATCTAGGAAAAATGTAGGTTTGATCATATCTGTTGTTCCTGTCTTCAGCTTCTGGCCCTCGAGATCAGTGTTTCTACACAGATCCACAAAGCTGAGCACATCGAAAGGAAAAGGCACACAGTGAGTAAGTACTGCAATTGTAGTAAAACGTATGAGCTGACACACTGAATGAGGAGTAAAGATGATGCACTGTGTTTACTGCTTACCTTCTGTTTGTAGTGTTGAAGTGTCTTTTGCAAAAGTTTCATGCACTCGGTGGCAAAAACATTTTATTATAATTCATACTATTTTCATGTACAGATTTGGGGGGCAGACCAGGGACAGAAGAAAGAAAAGTTATTTATCCACTGGCATTATTTCAATGTATATTTGATGGTTTTTACATATACCATGGTCTCTGTGTCCATTTAGTGCCAATAATGACCAGCCTGCAGGGGATCATTGATCAGAGATTGCAGAAGCTGCATCATCAGGCCCATCATGACCTTTAACCACCTTCATGTCTCCTGTTCCTGCTCCACCTCCTCATCTAAAGGTGATCTCACACTTCCACATTATTACATAGGGACTGCAACATTTAACATTTGAAGGGAACAAAAACAAAAGCTGAAAATAAACAAATCTAAATTTGACTTTGGTAATAATCTCTAGTACATTTACTTTTCATTTCCAGTATGATTAGAGTAAAATATAACCCAAATTTCTACATTCTTGATGTGAATCACTAGATCTTTTGAACAAGTCTAACATTTAATAAATACTGAATTAGTCTTATATTTGCTGTTTTTGGTCTTAAATACTTTGACCCGATCTTTTTCTGAATTTTTTAAGTCTGTGTAAAACTCTTTAATACTCGTTGAAATGCTCCCACTTTATTTTGGGTTTTCTTGGTGGTACTGTTCTTTAATTTGTTGTGAATTTGGCTTGCAAAAATCTCTTTGGAGTTCGGTTAAGGCCAGTTGCTAACAGCGTTTGTGTGTTTTTGATGTGATATGGGTTTAAATTTAATTCTTAGTGGTCTGAAAAATGTCTTAACGATTACATCAAATCAAATTTAAGACTAAGACATTATTGTCACCATTTTATCAGTGGTACCCCGCTTATCGACCTTTTCGCGTAGCGGACAGTTTTTCGACCGAAATTTGCGCCCGCTGAACGACCCTTTTTTTTACCCCGACCTACGTGGAGCGAGGGAAAGGATCTTCCCAGTCTCGCCTCAGCTTTCATAAAGAGAACGTCTATCGTAAATTAAACTTCGGTTTGTGAACAATATAGTGTTATTTAGCGGTCAATATAACAATTTAGTGCATGTATATTGTATATACTATACTTTGTTTAAAGTGTAAAGTCTTTTTTTTTTTTGTTTAAATTTGTGAAAATACTCTAGAAATATGGGTCCAAAAAAAGCTAGTAAAGAAGGCCAAGCGGCGTGTGATTTTCTATGAAAACAAAGAGAATTTATCTCTAAGTATAAAAATGGTATGCGTATCAAAGATCTTGTTGCTACGTATAATTTACCTAAGTCTACTATATGTACATATTTGGCCAATAAGGAAAAAATTTAAGAAGCAAATGCCTTGCCCAGTATTTCGCACAATGTTAACTTAAAAAAATGACCAAGCCTATGAACGAGATGGAAAAATGACTCGTTCTGTGGATAAAAGAGAAACAGCGAGTGGGTGATAATGTTGATCAGGCAATAATTTGTGACAAAGTGCCTTTTGGTGCATCTCATGGGTGGTTTTGTAGGTTTAAGGAAATACACGGTATTCATAGTGTGGTTCATCAAGGAGAAGCAGCAAGTGCTGATAACAAAGCAGCAGAACAGTTTATTATATACAGTATTATTTATGTACCTGTATTATTTTATGTATTATTTAGTATTATTTAGGGATGCAACAATACAGTTAGCCTACGGTTCAATACATAGCTCGGTTTTTTAACCACGGTTTTCGGTTCGGTTCTGATGGCTTTACACAAGTGTTTTTTGTTATTCTATGCTTAGGCAATAGGAACAGTAAGAGGTTAAGAAGAAACAAATAACAAATAAAACTGATATATTGCAACACTCCTTTATTTTACTTAAAAGCAAAGAAAAGTCCACTGGTTCCTAGTGTTTTTTATAATCTAAACATTTTTTATTTTAAAATGAACACTGACATCTCACAGCTGCTGGTAGCCCATGTACAAACTGGGGAACACATAAATTCCTAAACATATTTGGCCTCCTCAACTTCCATGTATTCACTGCGTTTGTCAACTCTTCTGCCAAATGAGCGCTTGTATGACTTTCATACAGGGGACGGGTTTGGAGTACAGCGCTTTTTATTTCACAATCCGACATGTAGTGAACAGTTACAGTGAGGTAACTCACGGTTGCCCACGAGGTCCAACCATCTGTGGTCAGAGCAAGGCTCTGTGCTTGAGCCGATTCGTACACAATACTGTTGCATGTTTTTTCATAGAGGTCGGGAATTATCTCGGTGCTGAAAAAAGTGCGAAATGGTAGTCTGTAACGCGGACCGAGTGTTTTTATAAGATGACAAAAGCCCGCATCTCCAATCACCGAAAACGTCTGTGTTATTTTCATGTGTCTCTCGGAACCAGTTGGGTATGTATGCTGAAAGGATTTAGCGAGGGACTGTTGTTTTTTGGAGGACTTTATTACCTGCTCTGCTATCCTGCCTTCAGACATTAATATTGCTGGGTGATGGCGCCGCAGATGTGCAATCATATTAAAAGTGTTTTCGTTTGAGTAGGCTACACGTGTAAAACAATGCTTGCAGACAGTCATTTTTTTGTTTACCGTTTTTTTCTTCCTCTGCATTATACTCAACAGCAAAACCGAAATGTCTCCACACCACAGATTTAAAAGATGCCGGCACCTCCTCGTATTGTAGCCTTACTTCACCACCGCTCGCCATGTTAAAGTGTGGAATGATGGTTCAGCGGCCCCTAACTTTAGAGCATAGTGATTGAACATTTACTCGCGGGGAGGAGTTTCCTCATCTCAGCTCGTAGACTTACAGGCACACACGGTCAATTCAGAGAGAAATAAAAAGCTCATAACGTAAAACCGAAAAAAACTCACAATTCACAAGCGCGAATTGAACCGTGGATGTCGTACCGAACGATTCAATATTATATTGAGAATTGTGGCATCCCTAGTATTAATACTGCTAAGAACAGGGCAAAATTTGTTAATAAATGGGTATCGGTGGAGGTCGGGAACGTATTAATTGGTTTTCCATTATTTCTAATGGGATAATTACATTCGCTCTTTGACCTTTTCGCATTTTGACCAGTTTTAAGGAACGGATTAAGGTCGATAAGCGGGGTACCACTGTAGTATGATTACATTATAGATGTAATTAGTCTAGACAATGAATCGAGGTTTTTCTCCAAAATCAAAATTTATGTGTAAATAGAATTCCTCTAGTAATAAAATCTAAAAGTATCTGATTATATTAATCTTGGAGAGAGCATCCTATGGGTCCACTCTCCAAATTTTATAACAATGGGGCAGGTTAGCTACATTTAAAGAAGATTAAAGAGGATATAAGACCATTTATATCAAGATGCACAATCTTTCTGGTAAGTGGCAATAATTAAGCCTCAATAAAGAATTCTAGTCAGAATCAGGTTTATTGCCCAAGTGTGTTCACGCACAAAAGGAATTTGGTTCCAGCTGTTAGTGACCCTCAAAAGTACAGACATAAATTACACTACATTTAGCTTGGACTATACAAGACAAAACGGAAAAAACAAGACAATACAGACAATGAGACAATATAGACAGTATGAGTATTAAATAGGGTTAAAGAGTATGACAGATCAGTAATGTACATAGTGCGAGAGTGCATGGTAGTGCAAATAACAGTTTTGTGCATCAGGTACGATAGTTACTTTAGAACTTTTGTATCTTAGCATTATTTTGTAATGTACATCAGCAAAAGTGTGTGTAACATATACGGATGGTGTGATGACTGACAGTTCTGATAATGCAGTACTTATCAATATGAAGCAGGGAATATCATTAGGTTGATTTGTTGATACGGGTGATTGTCTGGGGAAAGAAACTGTTCCTGTGTCTGGCAGTTTTGGTAAACAAAGTTCTGTAGCGCCTGCCAGAAGGGAGGCGCCGAAAGAGGTTGTGTCCAGGGTGTGAAGGGTCAGTAGTGATTTGTGCTGCCCGGATTCTGGTTCTTGTATAGTACGAGTAAGAAATGAACGTTCTCCTCGGTCTGGCTTACAACCACAACATTTTTACAATCTCGCTGTTCTATGAATAACTACATGTTCAACTTTAATTGAAGCTGAGAGAGAACACTTTTGTCCGAATTGCCTGCGTCAGCGGATTATCCAATCAGTATTGTTTGCAGAACAAGAACAGCAGCTACTTTGTCGAATGGATTCCCAACAACGTAAACACAGCTGTGTGCGACATCCCAGAAGGTGAAGATATGGATGGGATGGAGTTCACTGAAGCTGAGAGCAACATGAATGACTTGGTGTCAGATTACCAGCAGTACCAGGATGCAACTGTTGAAGATGAAGGGGAGGTTATTAGTGCAAATGAAATTGCAATACATTTATTTTTTTATTTTTTTATTTTGGTAATTGAACTTCCTACTTTTTGATGTGTAAATGTTCTGGTATTTTTCCATGTTTAAACTCACTAAAAAATATCAAAAGATGTAAGGTGAAAAGATATTGCCTTAGGTGTAAAAATTACACAATTTAAGTGGGTTTAAAATGTTTGTTTTTTTTTACTTTTTTATTTAATTTTTTTAGCAAATTGACTTATTATAATAAGTTAATAATATTTAGAAATGAGTTTATTAGAGGGACAGCACATGTAGGATGTTTTGGTGACAAGGTGAGGGAGGTGAGATTGAGATGGTTTGGACATGTGCAGAGGAGGGACAAGAGTTATATTGGTAGAAGAATGCTGAGGATGGAGCCACCAGGTAGGAGGAAAAGAGGAAGGTCAAGGAGGAGATTCATGGATGTGGTGAGGAAAGACATGCAGGTAGTTTGTGTGAAAGAGGCAGATGTAGAGGACAGGGTGGTATGAAGACAGATGATCCGCTGTGGCGACCCCTAATGGGATCAGCCAAAAGAAGTGGACGAAGATAATAAGTTAATAATAAAACATTAACAAGTTAAGTACTTATTAGAAGTTGATTACTTAATGTTTATTATTAAAACTTGTTACATATGTATTTTTATATTTATAATGTATTTGTATGAGTGAATTAATAGTTTTCAAGATCCTTCTTTTTGAACACGTCCGCGAACTGGTCCACGAGCTTCGTCAGGTCATGCCGCTGTGTCGGCATTAGCTCCTCCCCCTTTTTGACCAAGGCACAGTTTAGTGAATCCGTGGGGGATATGCAGAGGGCTGACACCGCCCTGATTTATTATTATTATTATTTTTTTTTTATGCATATGCATCTCTTGGATGTACTCAACCAGTGATTGGTATGGTGAGGGCTGTTCCTCCCATGCTTCCTTGGCCATGTCCAACAGTCCCCAAGGTCTCCTACCAAACAGGAGCTCAAACGGTTTAAATCCTGTCGATGCTTGTGTAGTCTCCCTTACCGCGAATAACACGTATAGGAGCAGAAGGTCCCAGTTTCTCCCCTCCTCGTGGATCACCCGCCAGAGCATTCGCTTCAGTGTCTGGTTGAAACGCTCCACGAGCCCGTCTGCAGGTGGTCCAGACCTGTTTTATCCGATGTCCTAACCTGTTTTACCTGCAACAACCGATATAGATCCACTATTAACTTTAAGATAAATGGTGTACCTTGGTCAGGAAGTAGGTCCTTCGGTATTCTCACTCTGTTGAAGAGGAGCGTTATCTCCTTGGCGATGTTCTCCGTTGTGGCCTTTCTCAGTGGGACTGCTTCTGGGTAGCGTAGTTCACCATGATGAGGATGTATACGTGTCCTTTCACGGACTTCGGAAGCATTAGATCTTCTATCTGGGTCCTTGGAGCATTGTTGGGTTTATAAACCCATTTGTGGAAATCCGCTGCGGCATTTCTCGGCAAAAATCTCTATCGAGCTAGGATTTCCTCTTTTAATAGATCGTAATTTTCTGCTGCCTCTATTGGGAGGCTGTAGTATGCCAGTTGGGCATCCCCCGTGAGGTAGGGAGCTACGAGCTGCGCCCATCCACGTTTTGCCCATCCCTCGCGTATAGTGATGCACTAAAACTTGTATAGAAACATTTGCGGGTCGTCCCGTGCCGTCATTTCGGTGAGAAGGCGTTGTGCTTCCTGAGTCGGGCTAAGGATGGAATTGCCATTATCCTCTTGCTTCCTTTGCAGTTCGAGCAGCTTTTGCATTGCTGCGTAGACTTTTTTCACCAATTCTTGTACGTCTGCCTGTTGCTGGATGTTTAACTCCAACAGATGTTTCAATATGGGATCCATGGCGTTGCTTGAATTTCTGAGGCGTGTTAGGGTAGCGTTGCTTCTATTCCGAGTTGCTCGAGGTCTGTACGGGTGGGTGCTCGGTGTCCTCAGCACATAAAGGCCTCTAGAGCAGGGGTGGGCAATTAATTTTTACAAGGGGCCACATGAGAAACCTGAATTGTGTCAGAGGGCCTCACCAACGATAATATTTTAGAGATGCACCAAAATGAAAATTAAATTCAAAAGTCAATGTAGTCCTTAATTTTTTTTGTGTTATGCCTTTTGCCTTGGCACCATCACTGGAAAACTTTCCTGCTTTTTCAAAAACGTCCGCTACAGACGGAGTGCGCATGCTCGGATTGACTTTACTGTTCTGCGCCGCGTTCTTCTCATATTTAGAATGGCAATCGGGATGTTTGGATTTCAGGTGATAAATTAAACCCGACTTGGAGAAACTATTTGCAGATACACCCCCTCTTGAAATTTCAGCATTGCATGTTTTGCAAATCGCTATCCGCACACCGCAGACATGTTGGCTTTTATCCAGATAACCGTGTGCTGGCTGCGCTTTTTTATTGCGTGTTAACAATTGTGTTTCTGCCGTGTTGTTTCGGTGATTTATAAAATTTTCGGTGCATCCCTGTAATTTATGATTAGCCTCACGCGGGCCGGACAGGGACGTACAAAGAGCCGGATGTGGCCCCCGGGCCGTAGTTTGCCCAGGTCAGCTCTAGAGGGTCGAAGAAGTAGGATATGCACCGGAGTGGCGCTGTCCATTCAGCACCTGCCTGGCTGCCGTGTTCGGAGTGTTAGCCTGTTGGAATGTGTGGGATGTGATGCCGACGTCACATTTAATATATACACACAGTATGTCTATAGATACCTTAAACCCACTAACAGCTGAATCATTTTACTACACAAAGTAAACATAAAGCATACCTTAAGTAAGAGTAAAATATGTATGTTTTCTGTAACTACATTAAAGTGTCATAAAAAGTGTTTTATCATATTTCTTCCAAGTGCAACTAAGTATATATTTGATACCAAAGATCTTCTAGTATACTTTTAAATAATAAAAGTGAAGTGAGCATGTTAGGAGTGCTATAAATATAATATCTGACTTTCAAGTATATATTTAATACAATAAAGAGTACTTATTTTTCACCTGGGTATGTGTCAGTCATGTCGTGTCAGTCAAACTTTCTTTGAGTTTTGTCAAGTTATTGCTCATTCTGGTGTTTTTTTTCTGTTCCTTGCCATTAAAACATGCAATTAATAATTCTTGCCCTTGCAGTGATTTATTTCAGAAAAGGTAATACATTTCTATTGTTAATTGACCAATTGTCTCTGTTGCAATATATTAAAGGTTCATGATCTTTGTCGTTGTTTTTATTTATTTATTTATTTATTTATTTATTTATTTTTATTTATTTTTTTCCAAATGTAGAACACTAAAATGTTAGATGTTTATTGTGGGAAAACTGCAATGGTCACATTGCACAACTTTTGAATAAACTAATTATTGTTTTTGGAAATTGGTTTCAGGGGCTTCTTTCTGCTTTTGTTTATCCAGAAGAACTGTGGTTCATTGTGTGCCTAAGATTGCTGTTTCTTTGGTTATACAAACTCTGCTCAATCACCATCGTTTCATAAACGTAGTTAAAACATTATTGTTAAAAAATATGCTCAACATTTTTAATAAATGCTTTCATTAAGTACAATATTTTTAAATCGCTTTATAAATGGTTGAGTTTATTGCTAAAATACACCAAATAGGGAAGATAAATCATGAACTTTTCAGTGGAGAAATGATTCATTGCAGATCCATAAAGTTAGTAAATACCTAAGTGACCTTCTGTTTACCTCAATATTCGGGTTTAGTATAACCTGTAAGACCATTTCCTCCATTTTGGAGGAAGAAGGTGGCTCGTAAATAAATTACTGGATTGTAACTAATGAGTACTACACGTCTTCTTTCATTTAGTACAGCCATATCAGCTTAATAGCGGGTTTTTTATATATATTCTTCACCCTCCTGAAATAAAAACTCTGGTTATGTGCTGTAAATTTACTGTGCTGTTGCAGTATCGTATGTCTGCCACAAGAGTCCAATCTCTAAACACGATATTTGCCATTTGCTCAACACCTCCATGGCTATTACAGTGTGGTTCTGTATTTTCTAAATGTGTTTGTTAGGCAGTGATATTTAAAAACAAATAATGTTCTTGTGTTTATCTGCAGTATGTGGTACCCTGGTTTTTCATCAGTGATATCAATAGATGTCTATATCATGTCTGTGCATGTTCCAGCAGCAGAGGTGGCAAAAGTACACACAGCCTTTACTTAAGTAGAAGTTGAGATACTAATGTTTTAAAATACTCGGGTAAAAGTTGAAGTACTGACGACACTTTTTTACTCAAGTGACAGTAAAGAGGTTTTGGCTCTGACATGTACTTAAGTAAAAAGTAGTTATTACTTATACCTGTTTTAGTGTCACACTGGTTATTGGACCTCACATCATAACATAAACATCGCAACTTAATCGCACATTTCCAACTGTTCTAAATGTACCATATATTAATACTTCCTTTTTTTTAATACTTTAAGCAACATGGACATGGAGAAATATGGATGCAACCTAGAGCATTAAGACAAAATAAAAAAAAAAATTTTTTTTAAGTAATTATGGTGGTTTAAATTACGTAAATCATCAGGACACCAAACGGAACCTTTGCTATGTTTCCACACAGACAGTTAATGAGGTGATACCGGAGAAACTGCACTGCTTCAAGTCGTCAAGAAGCTTTTATCTTAATCATACTGATTTATGGTATTAATAATACTGATTTATATAATCATACCGATTTTATTATCAGAGAATATTTGTATTCAATGTGAATGTGGTTTATGTAAAAGACAATTTGAGGTTTCTATACATATATTTATTATGTCTGTGAGGCAAATATTCACTGAGATTCAGCTTGTTTTATTTTTGTTTGTGAAGGGAGATGACATGACAGAGAGCGCCCCCTGTCTGTTAACTTTATTTTACCAAAGCACAGCCTTTTGTTGTTATTATAAGTGTATACAAATAAAATGACATTTTACAGAGTCAAATGATGTATTGTTCTTATCTGTACTATCAAAAAAGACAGTAATTTAAGTTCATTTCTCTATTATGAGAAAAAACCCACAAAACACCACCCAGAGGGTTAATTGTGTGAATCATGGCAGATTTGGCATTTGATTTGAGACTTGCCGCATAAATAAAACAAATGTTTTCGGTTTATTTATTTATTTTATATCTAAGTAAAGAAATGGCGTTGTGAATAAATGTATGTTTTGCTGAAGGTTTTAATTTCGCCTCTTTTAAATGTAGTTATTAATTTATGTATTTATATTTTTTCTAAAAATGGTAAAACAGAAATGTGCGCTAAATTGATAGTGGTTAATAAAATTGTGTCGTTTAAAAGAATTTGAATTTTGACAGCCTAATATTAATACAAAACGAATTAAAAATGTTGTTACCTTATGAATGTGTCCAGGCTGAACATCCACATATAGAACACAAGCAGAGAAAAGATGATGATCAGGTGATCAGGAATGTCTCTGTTCTCAGTCATGTTTACATCACTGACTCCCTCTGTCTCATCCACTTTAGCTTTACTTCTTGTTGCTTTTTGCCTGCTGATTCTTAGCTTCGTAAACTAGTCTACATCTGTGGTGGAAAGTACAGATATTTGTGTAAAAATTTAATAATTAAACATAAAAAGTTGTTTAAAAAATTAATAGTTAAGTAAAGTACTGATACCAAAAAAATCTACTTAAGTACAGTAACAAAGTATTTGTAATTCGTTACTTCCCACCTCTGATATATAGTACATTTAGAACAGATAGAAATGTGCGATTAATTATTTTATTTGATTGACGGCCCTAATATTTTGACGTGACGTGCAGTTACCAGCGTTGTTTAAGTACTTAAGTACGTGTCAGAGCCCAAACTTCTTTACTTTAACTTGAGTAAAAAAAGCATAGTCAATACTTACATTTTTACCAGAGAATTTTAAAACTGGTCTGACTTCAATAAAATAGTGTTTAAAAATGACTTTGTGTTTAAGTCAGTTTTGTGTTTGTGTAGACCATAACGCATAAAAGGGCATTAATGGGAACATTAAAGAAGGTTCTTTAAAAAAGTAACAAAAAAGTTACTTTAAACAGTAACGCATTACTTTTTGGTCTAAGTAATCAACAAAGTAACGGAGTTACTTTTTGAATGAAGTAATGAGTAACTGTAACTAGTTTCTATTTTTTAGTAACGAGCACAACACTGGTGACGAGCATGGGATTGACCCAACTGGCAGTTACCATGGTGACAGTGATCTTCAGCTAGAAAGCATTAATGTCTACTACAATGAAGCTACTGGTGAGGGTTTTACTTTTTGCAACCTTTTAAAAATTTATTTTGTAGATTTGTTTATTGGTGGTGCTTGGAATCACTTTTACAATTGCTCATTATTATTATTAGGGGTTCAAGCATGAAATGCTGCAACGCTATTGTTATTGTAGAGATTTTTATTATTATTCCGCCCTAAAATTGATCGTGCAGAATAAATCGTAAGGTCTGAGAGTTAAAACTTGGCCAGATGGTAGAGCTCAATTTGGCCAAAGATTGACAAAGTATCAACCCAGTTGGCCAGAAGGGGGCGCTACAGTCCCCAAAAAATTTTTCACACATTTTTGGGCCATCGCTTGTACAAGGTTTATCGTAGACTCAAAACTTTTCAGATGCCTTTTGATGTTTTGTGAACTAGTCCTAGGTTTTCCTGCTATCGGCACGGAAACAATGTAGCAATTTTTGGTAGAACGGGATTGATTGTATATTGCAAAATATCTACTCGCTGTTTGATCATTTTGGCGACCCTTTAAAGTAGGCAGGTCACTTTGACAAAAATAGCTATAACTCATAAACGGAATGAGATCTTTTTACCAAATTTGTGGTAATGTGAGTGTCATTGAACTTAATCCTTGGTCAAATTAAATAAATGAATAGCTTTGCCACTTGTTGGCGCAAAAAAAAAAAAAACGGCTATAACTATGCAACCCTTCATCCGATCGACTTGGCACACAGTGTCAAATGTGCTATATGTTGTGTGCACAATTATTAGGCATGTGATTATTTTGACCATATCATTTTATCCATATTCTCCAAGTCCAAGCTGTATAAACTTGAATGCTTATTGGATTAAATGCATATCAGGTGTTGTCTATTTGTGTAACGAGGGAGGGTGTGGCCTAAGGAGCCTATATCAAGGTGTGCATAATTATTAGGCAGATTCTTCTCCTCAGGAAAAATGGGCCAAAAAAGAGATTTAACTGACTCTGAAAAGTCAAAACTTGTTAAGTCTTTCACAGGGATGCAGCACTTTTTAAATATCTAAGATATTGGGGCATGATCACAGAACCATCAAACGTTATGTAGCGAATAGTCAAAATGGTCGCAAGAAACTTGTAGAGAAGAAAAGACGCAAATTAACCGCCAAAGATTTGAGAATAATCAAACATGAAGCAACCAGGAACCCATTATCCTCCAGTGCTGCCATATTCCACAACTGCAACCTACCTGTAGTGTCAAGAAGTACGAGGTGTTTAGTTCTCAGAGACATGGCGAATGTAACAAAGGCTGAAACCTGACCACCTCTGAACAAGACACATAAGTTGAAATGTCAAAAATGGGCCAAGAAATATCTAAATACAGATTTTTCAAAGTTTTTGTGGACTGATGAGATGAAAGTGACTCTTGACGGACCAGATGGATAGGCCCGTGGTTGGATCAGTAATGAATACAGAGCTCCACTTCAACTCAGACACCAGCAAGGTGGAGGTGGGGTACTGGTATGGGCAGGTATTATTAAAGGTGAGCTAGTTGGACCTTTTTGGGTTGAAAATGGACTCAAAATCAACTCTCAGAACTATTTTTATGCAAGACAACCATCCATCACATGCTTTGAGAATGTTGCTGGAGAAGTATAGAGAAGGACAGAAGGAATTGCATTGTGTGTTTGTGGATTTAGAGAAAGCGTACGACAAAGTGCCAAGAAAGGAGTTGTGGTATTGTATGAGGAAGTCAGGTGTGTAAGGTAAGGGAAAGTTTATAGGACTGTGAGGCCTGCGATGTTGTATGGATTAGAGACAGTGGCATTGAGTAAAAGACAGGAGGCGGAGCTGAAGGTAGCAGAGCTGAAGATGTTGAGGTATTTGTTGGGAGTGACAAGGATGGACAGGATTAGAAATGAGTTTATTAAAGGGACAGCCCATGTAGGATGTTTTGGTGACAAGGTGAGGGAGGCCAGATTGAGATGGTTTGGACATGTGCAGAGGAGGGACATGAGTTACAGTGAGGGAAATAAGTATTTGAACACCCTGCTATTTTGCAAGTTCTCCCACTTAGAAATCATGGAGGGGTCTGAAATTGTCATTGTAGGTGCATGTCCACTGTGAGAGACATAATCTAAAAAAAAATCCAGAAATCACAATGTATGATTTTTTTTAACAATTTATTTGTATGATACAGCTGCAAATAAGTATTTGAACACCTGAGAAAGTCAATGTTAATATTTGGTACAGTAGCCTTTGTTTGCAATTACAGAGGTCAAACGTTTCCTGTAGTTTTTCACCTGGTTTGCACACACTGCAGGAGGGATTTTGGCCCACTCCTTCACACAGATCTTCTCTAGATCAGTCAGGTTTCTGGCCTGTCGCTGAGAAACAGAGTTTGAGCTCCCTCCAAAGATTCCCTCCAAGGTTTAGGTCTGGAGACTGGCTAGGCCATGCCAGAACCTTGATATGCTTCTTACAGAGCCACTCCTTGGTTATCCTGGCTGTGTGCTTCGGGTCATTGTCATGTTGAAAGACCCAGCCTCGACCCATCTTCAATGCTCTAACTGAGGGAAGGAGGTTGTTCCCCAAAATCTCGCAATACATGGCCCGGTCATCCTCTTCTTAATACAGTGCAGTCGCCCTGTCCCATGTGCAGAAAAACACCCCCAAAGCATGATGCTACCACCCCCATGCTTCACAGTAGGGATGGTGTTCTTGGGATGGTACTCATCATTCTTCTTCCTCCAAACACGTTTAGTGGAATTATGACCCAAAAGTTCTATTTTGGTCTCATCTGACCACATGACTTTCTCCCATGACTCCTCTGGATCATCCAAATGGTCATTGGCAAACTTAAGACATGCCTGGACATGTGCTGGTTTAAGCAGGGGAACCTTCCGTGCCATGCATGATTTCAAACCATGACGTCTTAGTGTATTACCAACATTAACCTTGGAAACGGTGGTCCCAGCTCTTTTCAGGTCATTGACCAGCTCCTCCCATGTAGTTCTGGGCTGATTTCTCACCTTCCTTAGGATCATTGAGATCCCACGAGGTGAGTTCTTGCATGGAGCCCCAGTCTGAGGGAGATTGACAGTCATGTTTAGCTTCTTCCATTTTCTAATGATTGCTCCAACAGTGGGCCTTTTTTCACCAAGCTGCTTGGCAATTTCCCCGTAGCCCTTTCCAGCCTTGTGGAGGTGTACAATTTTGTCTCTAGTGTCTTTGGACAGCTCTTTGGTCTTGGCCATGTTAGTAGTTGGATTCTTACTGTTCGTATGGGGTGGACAGGTGTCTTTATGCAGCTAACGACCTCAAACAGGTGAATCTAGATTAGGGTAATAAATGTAGTGGAGGTGGACATTTTAAAGGCAGACTAACAGGTCTTTGAGGGTCAGAATTCTAGCTGATAGACAGGTGTTCAAATACTTATTTGCAGCTGTATCATACAAATAAATAGTTTAAAAATCATATATTGAGATTTCTGGTTTTTTTTTTAGATTATGTCTCTCACAGTGGACATGCACCTACGATGACAATTTCAGACCCCTCCATGATTTCTAAGTGGGAGAACTTGCAAAATAGCAGGGTGTTCAAATACTTATTTTCCTCACTGTATATTGGTAGAAGAATGCTAAGGATTGAGCCACCAGGTAGGAGGAAAAGAGGAAGGCCAAGGAGGAGGTTCATGGCTGTGGTGAGGGAAAACATGTAGGTAGTTGGTATGGAAGAGGCAGATGTAGAGGACAGGGTGGTATGGAGACGGATGATCCGCTGTGGCGACCCCTAATGGGAGCAGCCGAAAGAAGAAGAAGAAGAACGCTCCATCACATGCATCAAAGTACTCCACTGCGTGGCTGGCCAGTAAAAGCCTTAAAGATGAAAAACTAATGACATGGCCCCCTTCTTCACCTGACTTAAACCCTATTGAGAACCTTTGGGCCCTTCTTAAGCAGGAAATTCACTTTTACTACTTAAATGTTCAGGTTTGAGGTTTTGTTAAAATTTTAGATTGACCAAGAGCACTGTAGTTGTATAATAACAATAATAATTAATTAATAACAAAATTAATCCTCAAAAATACAACTTGTCTAATAATTGTGCACAGGGTGTAAGGTTTCATTAGGGTGTTTGTGTATCTGTAAAAACATGGCTGTCATCTGCTAATTACTTGTGGCGATCACCTGTTGGACAACGTTACCAGAGGCGTATTACAACGAAACTCGGTGGTCGTGTTCCTTATGTCTTTTTCTTTATGACCTTTAGTACCTCAGTTGCTTAAACCCTGTCAATCACTGCTTGCTGATATTATATATATATATATATATATATATATATATATATATATATATATATATATATATATATATATATATATATATATAAATATATAAATAATTATATTTATTTATAATTAATCGTTTTTCGTTCAGACAAACATACCATAACACAATCTGGCAGCCTATTGGTACAACATGTGCTTTTACTTTTCCTTTAGTCTCCTGTTCCTCAATAAACCTGAAAATTATGGTTAATGAGCAGTTTATTGTCTCATAGAAAATAACGGGGAAGCATAAAGGATTTGGTCATTAAAACTCAAACAGTACATGAACTGAATCAAAGCCCAAATAATCCCTTGCATTCCAAAACTACAGAAACAGACATGTGTGTACTTATTAATTTTAATTATTAAGGTGGCACCACAGTACTGGCAGCCTGTTGGAGTAGTTTATTTAATTAATTAATTTATTTTTTTGTCATTTTAACCTAGATTTGATATAGTAACCTAGTGTAATACCTAGCCTCAATATTCTGCTGCTGTTGTTGTACTTTGTTTGTCTGTGAACTGACTGCTGTAACATTAGAATTCCCCCTTGGGAATAAAGTTATCTATCTAAATGTATTTTCATATTCTAATCTTTTCAGGTGGCAAATATGTCCCCCGTGCTGTGCTGGTGGATTTGGAGCCGGGTACCATGGACTCTGTGAGGTCTGGACCATACGGACAAATTTTTAGGCCAGACAACTTTGTTTTTGGTAACTATTGCATAACATTCTAATAGTTTACATTTTCTTTTTCCTTATCATACAGAACCAAACCAGTAAATCTGATACGGTCTTATGTTTTGCAGTCAAATTTGGGTTTATTCTGATTGTGTCATTGTTGTAATTTGCCAGCTGTTTTCTGCTTCCTGTAGCTCTGTATGTATGATTCTTCATTGCTTCTTCTCCACAGGAAAAAGTTGTACTGGTAATAACTGGGCCAAGGGCCACTACACAGAAGGTGCTGAGCTGGTAGATTCTGTATTGTCTGTGGTGCATAAGGAAGCTGAGAACTGCGACTCCCTGCAGGGTTTCCAACTTACTCACTCCCTGGGTGGGGGTACTGGGTCAGGCATGGGCGCCCATCAGCAAAATTCGAGAGGAGTACCCTGACCGCATTATGAACACCTTCAGCATTGTCCCCTCACCCAAAGTATCCGATACAGTGGTGGAGCCTTACAATGCCACCCTGTCAATTCACCAGCTGGTGGAAAACACGGATAAGACATTTTGCATTGACAACGAAGCTCTGTACGACATCTGTTTTTCGCACCCTGAAGCTCATGACACCGACATACGGTGACCTCAACCATTTGGTCTGTGCCACCATGAGTGGAGTCACATGTCTGCAGTTCCCTGGGCAGCTCAATGCTGACCTGCGTAAGCTGGCTGTCAACATGGTGCCCCTCCCTCGTCTCCACTTCTTTATTCCTGGTTTTGCCCCACTGACCAGCAGGGGTAGCCAGCAATACCGTGCCCTCACCGTGGCTGAACTAACCCAGCCGATGTTTGATGCCAAGAACATGATGGCCGCTTGTGACCCACCTCACGGCCGCTAACTCACGGTGGCTACCATTTATCGTGGCCGCATGTCCATAAAGGAGCTGGATGAGCAGATACCCAATATGCAGAACAAGAACAGCAGCTACTTTGTTGAATAGATCCCCAACAATGTGAAGACTGCTCTGTGCGACATCCCACCCCGTGGCCTAAAAATGGCTTCCACCTTCATCGGCAACAGCACTGCTATCCAGGAGCTGTTCAAGCACATCTCCGAGCAGTTCACAGCAATGTTCAGACGCAAAGCTTTCCTGCACTGGTACACAGGTGAAGGTGTGGATAAGATGGAGTTTACTGAAGCCGAGCGCAACATGAATGACCTGGTGTCAGAGTACCAGCAGTACCAGGATGCAACTGCTGAAGATGAAGAGGTTGAGGAGGAGGGAGAAGAGGAGCAGGCTTAAACATGTTCAACAAATATTCCTGTTTCTTCTAAGCTCTTGTTACTTTTAATACAAATAAAACATGTACTAATAATCCTTTTCCTTGTCATGAATTAATCCCCAAAAGTTAATAAAAAAAATATTAATTTTTAAAAGTGACCAATTGGCTCTGTTGCAGGGTTCTGTTAAGCTTCATTTGGTTTTATTCCGGTGACCAACTGCAGTAATCACATTGCAAACCTTTTGAATAATCAAACCACTGTTTATCTGCTTGTGTTGCACCAAGGTGGTTTCATGGTTGTGTTTATTCAGAAGAACTACGGTCAATTGTCTGCCTAAGATTGTTTCTTCCAGTTGAATTCATGTAAAACCCGGCCGGCAGCATGTTGGTGATTGGTTGTTTACTGAAAGCTTAACCAGTTAAGTAGTTATCCACTCATAAATAATAAGAGATGACCGTTTCTGCTAAATGTATTTGAGTAAAAATTAAGAAGCCTTTTGTGCTATTGAAATCCAGCAGGTTGTAGTTGGTAAAGATATCCATGGTGTGATGGTGCCTGGTAGGCTGTGGTGCAGTGTGAGGAGTGATGAGGTCTCTGAGGAAATATCACCTTTTTACCTCAGCGACCTTATCACTCCTCGAACTTTGCTTTGATGTACTGGAGTCTTAAGGCTTTCACACGGTTCTTAAGGACTATGAATTCTAGGGGTTTTCTTATTGTTTTCTATCCACTCTGCACCACCTGCTATAATTGAATCTGACATTTATGCATGTCGGATGCTCGAGGGCTGACCTGTTTCCGGCCCCATTCATTTTCTATGGTGGAAAAAAGTCAGTTTGTGGACACTGACCGTTCGACTCCTTATTCGAGTATTAGCACGTTTTACCAACTGGCTGCACTATTTGACGTCTGTTTTGTAGCACATAAACTGCAGGGCTAGATGAGAAAAATAATAATTTGGTAAGCAGGTAAAGTAAAGCTGCAACATTTAATGTATATTACAATAAAGCCGCCCACAGAGTTTCAAATAATTAGTGTTTAAAGCATGGAATGCTGAAACACTATTGTTTTTGTAGAGATTATTATTTATTATTATTCCACCATAAAACCAATTGTCCAGACCAAAGTGCACGGCATGGAGACTTGAAACTTGGTCAGATAGAGCTTAATTTGGTGAGAGGTTGACACAAGTCAAGTCAAGCTTATTTTTATAGCGCTTTTCACAACAGACATTGTCTCAAAGCAGCTTTACAGAAATCAACAGTCAAGGTGAACTGTGTGCATTTATCCCTGATGAACAAGCAAGGAAAAAGAATGTGGCAAGGAAAAACTCCTGTAGATGTAATGAGGAATAAACCTTGAGAGGAACCAGACTCAAAAGGGGAACCCATCCTCATTTGGGCGACATCAAGAGTTTGATCATAAATCTTTCAACAATACAAAACACTGGAGTATAAGATTAAAAGTAATGTTCTTTCTACAGTCTTATACAGTCTATATGGTTAGTAGCTCCTAGTTTTATGAGCTCAACATTTGTGATCATCACAGATCCAGCATCAGCTTCTCCATGCCATTAAACACTCCAGGAGGTCCAATGTCAAAACCACACATGTAGTGGGATCCAATTGGCACTGGTACGTCTCTAGATAGTTTGGGATGTTTCCGAGTTCGGCATCTACTTCTTCAAAGGTCCATAATCTTCATGAGGTGGGATGTGACTGGAGCTGGCCAACCTCATGATGCCTCAGGATGGGGGGAGAAAGAGAATCAGTGGAGAGGAATTAGCGCAGCTGCTGTTCATGATATTAACAGCACAAGTTGATAATGTGTATATGATCAGATGTTGTTTATAATCTAATATATAACAGAATATGTTTTTAATCTGCACTTAAACTGGGAGAGTGTGTCTGAGCCCTGAACACTGTCAGGAAGACTATTCCAGAGTTTAGGAGCTAAATGTGAAAATGATCTATCGCCTTTAGTGGACTTTGCTATTCTAGGAACTACTAGAAGCCCAGGGTTTTGAGATCTCAGCGAGCGTGGCGGATTGTAGCGTGTTAAAATACTGGAGAGATACATGGGAGCCAAACCATTTAGTGCTTTATAAGTAAGAAGTAGTAGTTTGAAGTCTATTCGAAACTTAACAGGGATGATAAGATTGGGGTTATATGGTCATATTTTCTTGACCTTGTAAGAACTCTTGCTGCCGCATTCTGAACTAACTGAAGCTTTTTTATTAATGATGCAGGACATCCACCTAGTAATGCATTACAATAGTCTATTCTGGAAGTCATGAACGCATGGTCGAGCTTCTCTACATCGGATATAGATAACGTTTCATAACTTAAAAATATTTCTAAGGTGAAAGAAGGCTGCTTTTGTAACTTGGTTGATATTATTATTAAAAGACAAGTTGCTGTCTAAAATAGCTCCCAGGTCTTTTACCATTGAACTAGTGGTTACAGAACATCCGTCTAAATGCAGGTTGAGATGCTGGAGCTTCTGTATACTGTTTTTTGGGCCGATGAGCAAAATCTCCGTCTTATCAGAATTTAGTAGTAGAAAGTTATGGGTCATCCAATCTCATTTCTTTACACACTCGGTTATGCAAGCTAATTGAGCTGTATCACCTGGTTTTGTTGAGATATATAGCTGGGTATCATCAGCATAACAATGGAAGCTAATTACATGCCTTCTAATAATATTTCCTAAGGGAAGCATGTATATTGTGAAAATCAGGGGTCCTAGAACTGAACCTTGTGGCACGTCATACTTTACTAGCATTACCCTGGATAACTCTCCATTTAAGACAACGAAATGGTAACGATCGGACAGGTAGGATTTAAACCAGCTTAATGCCTGTCCCTGAATGCCGATGTAATTCTGTAAACAGAGCTTACAGCACCTGGTATTCCCAGGCGGTCTCCCATCCAAGTACTAACCAGGCCCGACCCTGCTTAGCTTCCGAGATCAGACGAGATTGAGCGTTATCAGAGTGGTATGGCCGTAAACATAGTATGCACACAGTATCAACCCAGAGGGCCAAAGGGGGGCGCTACAGTTAAAAAATTAATTGCACACTTTTCTGGCCATAGCTCATACAACATACCTCTTAGACTCAAAACTTTCAGATATTTGAAATCCTTCAGTCCAACCAACAAAAATGCCTATTGACGTTTACGGTCTACGAAGTTCGCTTTTTCAGTAAAATTAAGTGGGTATGTTCCTAATGTATTTTTTCCTTATGATTATCGGTACCTCATTTGTTTGAACCCCGCTTATCGCTGCTTGCAGCTATATTATCTTTTTAGAATGCCTTTGCATATGTGTATTCCTTTCAAAACGTTGTTGAGAAACCAGCCAATCAGAAGCGAGTATATGCCCTTTTAGCCAATAGTCGCGTCATGTTTGCCTCACCAATTAAATCGCTGGAGGGGCGGGTCTATGGCGTAAGGCGACCAATGGGAGCTCTTGGCTGATTTTTTGACCGTGTAAATAGCCGTGTTTGTGACGTTCTGGCTTTAGTTTTGCCGGAGAGAACGAAGTATAGAAGCTTATAAGCTTTTTTGTTTTTGGTTTTATTTGGACGACCAACAATGAGGGAAATTCTTCATTTACAAGCAGGACAGTGTGGCAACCAGATTGGTTCCAAGGTAAGAAATGAACATTGTCTTCGGTCTGACTTACAACCACCACATTTTTACACTCTCGCTGTTCGATTAACTACATGTTCAACTGTAATTGAAGCTGAGAGAGAAACTTTTGTCCGCATCGTTTGCGACAGCGGATTGAAATGATTTTGTAGACTTAAGAAGACAGACTCCTGTGATTTTCAGTCATCCAATGAGTGTTATTTGTTGACAAGTGGTTGAGACTAAATAGGAAGACTTAATTTTTTCCTCTCTCTTTTTACAATTG
The DNA here is from genome assembly GCF_946808225.1 of Silurus aristotelis. Classification (NCBI taxonomy): domain Eukaryota; kingdom Metazoa; phylum Chordata; class Actinopteri; order Siluriformes; family Siluridae; genus Silurus; species Silurus aristotelis. The sequence goes on from NC_139587.1 coordinate 18,338,460, forward strand.
ATTTTGTTCCCTTAGTTCTGGGAAGTAATTTGTGACGAGCATGGGATTGACCCAACAGGCAGTTACCATGGTGACAGTGATCTTCAGCTAGAAAGGATTAATGTCTACTACAATGAAGCTACTGGTGAATAAATAAATATATATATATATATTAAAAAGTTTTTTTTACATTTTCTTTTGTAGTTACATGTTTACTAGTGGTGCTTGGAAATCATCACTCTTATAATTACTCAGATTATTTTTAATATTAGGGGTTTAAGCACAAAACCCTATTTTTAGTGTAGTGATTTATTATTATTGTTCAGCCCAAAATTGATCGTGCAGACTAACCCATAAGGCCTAGAGCAGGGGTCACCAACCTTTTTGACACCGAGAGCTACTTCTTGGGTACCGACTAATGCAGGGGTGTCAAACTCAGGCCCGTGGCCCAAATCTGGCTGTAATTATATTTGGCCCGCGAGATCATATCAAATGTGTATTAAAGCTGGCCCGCCAGTATATAACGCATACAACGCTAATACTACAAATCCCAAGACCGCTGAAAAACTCTGCGTACTCAGCGCTAAATTTACACGGCGATTTACCGATTTTGAAGCCCAGAAATGCAGATTTGAACTGCTCAGTAATCCGTTTGTGGTTGACGTGGAAAGCGCACCAACCAACCTCCGAATGGAGCTGATTGAGCTCAAGTCAAAGTACGACTCTGTGTGTGCTGCACAGTTTCCATATTTCCTCCCTGACACACTGCTCCAACTCTGTGTCCAAGCTGCTCAAATCTCTCTGTGTTCACCAGCACATATCTGTGTGTGTAACTGTTCTCTTTAATGAAGATGAACAAAACACCACTAAGGAGTCTCACTAATGAACACCTTCACTCAATCCTGAGGATTTCCTCAGCTCGGAGACTAAACCCAGACATGATGCTCAGCTCAGAGCCTAAACCCCACACATGATGCACTTGTATCTAAGAAGAGATGCAGGTATCTGACTTCAACCAATCAGAGTAAATCAGAGTGTAGCTACTAAACTTGAATGAATGATGTCTTTTATGCACTTTTTCTACTCCAAGGCATGGACTGTTAATAGCTGAAAGATTGTTTTTTTAATTGAAGGAAATTATTATTATTTTTGGTTGGTTTGTTGTTGCCCTGTGAAAAAAAGATTTACATTACAGGTAGTCGTAGACTTACGACCACGATTGGGTAGAGTAGTAGGCTAGTAGAGTAAGCTATATGTACAGTACTGTGACCTGATGCCGGAAGCTGGTACGCACTGTGGTACGCTGCGGCTAGCGATTGTGGTCGTAATGGTCGCAAGTTGATAACTACCTGTATAAAGGAATTAGAAAGTCTATATATATATATATATATATATATATATATATATATATATATATATATATATATATATATATATATATATATATATACACATACATATACACACACATATGTGTGTGTGTGTGTGTGTGTGTGTGTATATATGTGTGTGTGTATATATGTGTGTGTGTATATATGTGTGTGTGTGTGTGTGTGTGTGTGTATATGTATGTGTATCAGAGAGAGAGAAAATGAAATGAATACCACTGATGTGTTTTTATTTTAAATTTAATTTCTCATGTGTTTATAATATTACAATTTGGTTGTTCCAGATTCAATGTTTATGCAAAACTAAAGTTTGTTTCCATATAAAAGGATTGAACATCTGGAGAGACAGAAAACATGCACAATTGCAGTCAATTGTTCAATAAATATTGAGTTTGGCCCACGACATCGTCCCAGTTTTTAATTTTGGCCCATTGTGAATTTGAATTTGACACCCTTGGACTAATGTGAAGGGCTACCAGTTTGATACACACTTCTGAAATAACAAATTTGCTCAATATACCTTCAATTATATGTTGTTATTAATAATTAACGATATTTATCTATATCAGGGTGTCAAACTCGATTGCACAGGGGCCAAAACAAAGCACACTTTAGGTCGTGGGCCGAACAGGATAAACATTTATTGAACACACTAAAACAGTGTTTTTTTTAACATAAATATTGAATAAAAAGACAGGAATATTATTCCAAAATAAATCAACTTAAACTTTAAATAACTTCAAATATTTTGATCTCCATAAAAATCTCTCCAGTGAAACACCAGACATCTCACAACTTCATCATGCAGCTCTTCAGAAACTCTCCCTCAGTAAATAACCGGCTGATGTGCCTCTGATTTCTCCTCTGCTTTCACACCAGCTTCACTTTGTGATTTTGCTCTGGTGAAACACGTCTGCTGAAATGTCAGATTCTTCTTTAACTCTTCTACTTTCTGTATCTTCTGCTCTGCATTCAGGTTTTTCAGCTTCTCCTCATGTTTTGTCTCGTAGTTCCATCTTAGATTTAATTCCTTAATTACAGCCACAATCGCTCCACAAATAAGACACACGTGTTTACCGGCAGTGTCAGTAAACATCTCAGAATCCCATCGGTTTTGAAAGGCTCTGTTTTTAGAATTCACTTTTCTCTTCACCACTGTGAGGCGCTGTTTCACAATAACTTTACAATAGGGTTAAATACATCAACAGAAGCTCGACTTGATTGACGCTGAAATGTTTCCAGGTCGCCTCGCGTTCGGTAAGGCAGCTGAAGCGCTGCATTGTGGGATCTGTAGTTTGTTATTAGCTCTTCATATCCCGGGACATTAATAACAATAATAATAGAGCTATATAAAATCATCTCGTGGGCCGGATATAATTGTATGTTGGGCTGGCTTTGACACTGAGTTTGACACCCCTGTGTGAAATTATTGTGAGAAATCATTAACATGATCATGTCTTCACATAGATTCTATGTGAAGACATGATCATGTTAATGATTTCGCACAATAATTATCAACAATGATTTTACAATGTAGGAAACAGCTATTTTCATAAAAGGCTCGCGGTTGACTCACGTGGTCCTTGGGGCACCTCGTTGGTGACCCCTGGCCTATAGAGTTTAAACTTGGCCAGATGGTGGAGCTCAATTTTGGGAAAAAACATACTTTTGCAAACTTGTCCTAGGTTTTTCGTGCCATCGAAACAAAACCAGTATAGCAATGTTCAGTAGACTGGGATTTATTATATATTGCCAATTTCTACACACTGTTTAAAGGGTCGCCAAAATGCTCAAAGTAAGCGGGTCACTGACAAAAATGGCTATATGTCATGAACGGATGAGATATCTTTACCAAACCTGGTGGACGTGTCTATGAGATCAATCCTTAATCAAATAAAAAAATAAAATAAAATTTGACACCTGGTGGTGCTGAACAAAAAACTTAAACGGCTATAACTACGCAATCATTCATCCGACCGACTTGGTACTTCGCACGCAGTGTCTGTCCAATGTGCCATAAGGTTTCATGATGATATTTGTGTGTCTTAAAAAAACATGGCCGCCATCTGGGAATTACATGTGATCACCTGTTGGACAACGTTAACAGAGTCGTATTACGACGAAACTCTGTGGTCATGTTCCTAATGTCTTTTTCTTTATGACCTTCAGTACCTCAGTTGCTTGAACCCTGCCAATTGCTGCTTGCAGCTTTATTTATTTATTTATTATTATTATTTTTATTTTTATTATTATTATTTAGTTAACATTTTTTTGGTATTCTTTTTCTTCTGGACAAACAAACCATAGCACAATCTTGCAGCCTGTTTGTACAACATGTGCTATTACTTTATTTTGGTCTCTTGGTACTCTAAAAGCCTGGAAATTATGGGTAATGGCCAGTTTATTGCCTCATAGAAAATAACAGGGAAGCATAAAGGATTTGGTCATTGAAAGGCAAACAGGACATGAACTGTATGAAAGCCCAAATACTCGCTGGCATTCCAAAACTACAGAAACAGATACGCGCTTATTGTATTTTTATATTTTTATTTAATTATTATTATTATTATCATTTATTATAATATATATATCACACTACTGGCAGCCTGTTGAAGTAGTTTATTTATTTTTTGCAATTTAAACCTAGCCTTAATATCGTTACCTAGTGTAATACCTAGCCTTAATATTATTCTACATCTTTTGTGGTACTTTTTCTGTGAACTGACTGCTGTAACATTATAATTCCCCCTTGGGAATAAAGTTATCTATCTAAATGAATATTACCATTTTAATCTTTTCAGGTGGCAAATATGTCCCCCGTGCTGTGCTGGTGGATTTGGAGCCGGGTACCATGGACTCTGTGAGGTCTGGACCATACGGACAAATTTTCAGGCCAGACAACTTTGTTTTTGGTAACTATCGCATGACATTCTAATAGTTTACATTTTTTTTCTTCCTTATCATACAAACCCAAACCAGTAAATCTGACATGGTCTTATCTATTTTGCAGTCAAATTTGGGTTTATTCTGATTGTGTCCTTGTTGTAATTTGCCAGCTGTTTTCTGCTTCCTGTAGCTCTGTATGTATGATTCTTCATTGCTTCTTCTCCACAGGAAAAAGTGGTGCTGGTAATAACTGGGCCAAGGGCCACTACACAGAAGGTGCTGAGCTGTTGGACTCTGTATTGGATGTGGTGCGTAAGGAGGCTGAGAACTGCGACTGCCTGCAGGGTTTCCAGCTTACTCACTCCCTGGGTGGGGGTACTGGGTCAGGCATGGGCACCCTGCTCATCAGCAAAATCCGAGAGGAGTACCCTGACCGCATTATGAACACCTTCAGCATTGTCCCCTCCCCCAAAGTATCAGATACAGTGGTGGAGCCTTACAATGCCACCCTGTCAATTCACCAGCTGGTGGAAAACACGGATGAGACCTTTTGCATCGACAACGAGGCTCTGTACGACATCTGTTTCCGCACCCTGAAGCTCACGACTCCAACATACGGTGACCTCAACCATTTGGTCTGTGCCACCATGAGTGGAGTCACAACATGTCTGCGGTTCCCTGGGCAGCTCAATGCTGACCTGCGTAAGCTGGCTGTCAACATGGTGCCTTTCCCTCGTCTCCACTTCTTTATTCCTGGTTTTGCCCCACTGACCAGCAGGGGTAGCCAGCAATACCGTGCCCTCACCGTGGCTGAATTAACCCAGCAGATGTTTGATGCCAAGAACATGATGGCCGCTTGTGACCCACGTCACGGCCGCTACCTCACGGTGGCTACCATTTATCGTGGCCGCATGTCCATGAAGGAGGTGGATGAGCAGATACTCAATATGCAGAACAAGAACAGCAGCTACTTTGTCGAATGGATCCCCAACAACGTGAAGACTGCTGTGTGCGACATCCCACCCCGTGGCCTAAAAATGGCTTCCACCTTCATCGGCAACAGCACTGCTATCCAGGAGCTGTTCAAGCGCATCTCTGAGCAGTTCACAGCCATGTTCAGACGCAAGGCTTTCCTGCACTGGTACACAGGTGAAGGTGTGGATGAGATGGAGTTCACTGAAGCTGAGAGCAACATGAATGACCTGGTGTCAGAGTACCAGCAGTACCAGGATGCAACTGCTGAAGATGAAGGAGAGTTTGAGGAGGAGGGAGAAGAGGAGCAGGCTTAAACAATTTCAATGATGCTTCGTCTAAGGTCTTGGTCTATTTAATCCCAATAAAACATGTATTTTAACAGTCCTTTTTCTTGTAGTGAATTAATCCCCAAAAGGTAAAACATTTTATTTTTTCTTAATTGAGAGGTGACCAATTGGCTCTGTTGCAGGGTTCTGTTCAGGTTTCAGTTGGTTTAATTCTTGTGAATAACTGCAGTAGTCACACTGCAAACCTTTTGAATTATCAAACTATTGTTCATCTACTTTTTTTCCCAAACTGCTTTCAGGGGGCTTCTTTCTGCCTTTTCTGTTCATCCAGAAGAACTATGGTCCATTATCTGCTTAAGATTGCTGTTTCTTCCTGTTCATGTAAAAACAGGCAGCATGTTCAGTGCTGATTAGATCAGTCAGGTCTGATGCATTGGTTTGATCATATCTGTTGTTCCTGTCTTCAGCTTCTGGCCCTCGAAATCAGTGTTTCTACACAGATCCACAAAGCTGAGCACATCGAAAGGAAAAGGCACACAGTGAGTAAGTACTGCAATTGTCGTAAAATGTATGAGCTGACACACTGAATGAGGAGTGAAGATGATGCTCTGTGTTTACTGCTTACCTTCTGTTTGTAGTGTTGAAGTGTCTTTGTGCAAAGGTTTCATACACTCGGTGGCAAAAATGTACAGATTTGGGGAGTAGACCAGGGACAGAAGTTGTTGTTGTTATTTATCCACTGGCACTATTTCAATGTGTCTTTAATGGTTTTTACTTATACCAGGGGTGGCCAACACGCAGCTCTTTGGCTGGTTTCATATCGAAGTTTGTGTTTATTTTTTAATGTGCGTGTTCGCTTCGCTTGAGTTCCATACGGTATTTTTAAGACTTAGTGAGGAAAATGGGTATTTGAACACCCTGCTATTTTGCAAGCTCTCCCACTTAGAAATCATGGAGGGGTCTGAAATTGTCATCGTAGGTGCATGTCCACTGTGAGAGACATAATCTAAAAAAAAAAAAAAAATCCAGAAATCACAATGTATGAATTTTTTTTTTTTTTACTATTTATTTGTATGATACAGCTGCAAATAAGTATTTGAACACCTGAGAAAGTCAATGTTAATATTTGGTACAGTAGCCTTTGTTTGCAATTACAGCGTTCAAATGTTTCCTGTAGTTTTTCACCAGGTTTGCACACACTGCAGGAGGGATTTTGGCCCACTCCTCCACACAGATCTTCTCTAGATCAGTCAGGTTTCTGGCCTGTCGCTGAGAAACACGGAGTTTGAGCTCCCTCCAAAGATTTTCTATTGGGTTCAGGTCTGGAGACTGGCTAGGCCACGCCAGAACCTTGATATGCTTCTTACAGAGCCACTCCTTGGTTATCCTGGCTGTGTGCTTCGGGTCAGTGTCCTGTTGGAAGACCCAGCCTCGACCCATCTTCAATGCTCTAACTGAGGGAAGGAGGTTGTTCCCCAAAATCTCGCAATACATGGCCCCGGTCATCCTCTCCTTAATACAGTGCAGTCGCCCTGTCCCATGTGCAGAAAAACACCCCCAAAGCATGATGCTACCACCACCATGCTTCACAGTAGGGATGGTGTTCTTGGGATGGTACTCATCATTCTTCTTCCTCCAAACACGTTTAGTGAAATTATGACCCAAAAGTTCTATTTTGGTCTCATCTGACCACATGACTTTCTCCCATGACTCCTCTGGATCATCCAAATGGTCATTGACAAACTTAAGACGTGCCTGGACATGTGCTGGTTTAAGCAGGGAAACCTTCCGTGCCATGCATGATTTCAAACCATGACGTCTTAGTGTATTACCAACAGTAACCTTGGAAACGGTGGTCCCAGCTCTTTTCAGGTCATTGACCAACTCCTTCCGTGTAGTTCTCGGATGATTTCCCACCTTCTTTAGGATCATTGAGACCCCACGAGGTGAGATCTTGCATGGAGCCCCAGTCCAAGGGAGATTGACAGTCATGTTTAGCTTCTTCCATTTTCTAGTGATTGCTCCAGCAGTGGACCTTTTTTTACCAAGCTGCTTGGCAATTTCCCCGTAGCCCTTTCCAGCCTTGTGGAGGTGTACAATTTTGTCTCGTGTCTTTGGACAGCTCTTTGGTCTTGGCCATGTTAGTAGTTGGATTCTTACTGTTCGTATGGGGTGGACAGGTGTTATGCAGCTAACGACCTCAAACAGGTGCATCTAATTTAGGAGGATAAATGTAGTGAAGGTGGACATTTTAAAAGCAGACTAACAGGTCTTTGAGGGTCAGAATTCTAGCTGATAGACAGGTGATCAAATACTTATTTGCAGCTGTATCATACAAATAAATAGTTTAAAAATCATATATAGTGATTTTCTGGATTTTTATTGATTCTTATTAGTGGACATGCACCTAAGATGACAATTTCAGACCCCTCCATGATTTCTAAGTGGGAGAACTTGCAAAATAGCAGGGTGTTCAAATACTTATTTTCGTCACTGTATATTCAGAGAGAGTTTAACCTTTGCATTGTATTAAATGTTTAATCCTGTTAATTTAGTGTTGATTGGTAGATTTGCTGAAAAAAGGTGAATATATTGGGGATAATTGAAGATATTGATGTTTTTTCAGATGCAAGTTCTAAAAAGCTGTATTAATTAATGTATTATTGATTATAAATAACTAATTATATATAAATAACTAAAAAGGGTATATAATTAACAAGTATTGTAAAAATGTGTAAAATGAGAGAGAAGACCATTTATGTTTGGCAAAGTGTATTATTTGTTATTGTCAACTGTCATGAAAATATGATTCTACATAAAGTTTGCAGTGGGGAAACATCCGAATGTTCATGATTTTTCATCTCCCTCTTTTCAGAGGTAAAACATTTGGAGACACCGCTGGGATCTACTCTTCAGAGGGTGGTCGTTGCTTACCTGGCAGACAACTTCTGATGCAGTACATCCCCTAAAACAACCCAGATCAACAGTGGAGTGGAAAGAGTTCCTGCAGTAAAGGCCACAGAGATCATCAGGTGAAACAGACAAGTTCACTCAGTCTCAAGTAAGCCACTACTCGGTGAAAAGGTCCACTCGTGTCCAAAATGACAACAGTGCTAGAGGAAATGCAAGTTGAGGTCATCGGCATGTTAAATCCTCTATCCAAAGACCAACTGCTCAATGTTTGTGAGTTCCTGAACATATCCGATCGAGAAAAAGTCCCATCTAAATCACGCATGTCTCTTATCTCTCACATCCTTTAACATCTTGAAGAAGACATCGAAGAGCTAGAAGATGGTGGCGTATCTGTACTGTTAAGCGTGAGAGATAAAATAATAGAACTGAGTACAGTCACAGAAAATGAGTCTACAGGGCGAAGCCAATTCACAGAAAAAGAGACTGCAAAAGGAGTTGGATGAACTCAAGTGTGCAATGAAACAAAAATTGAGTGAAATGCAACAATTGGACGAATTAAGCACAAAACAAACCGTTGTGCAGCCTCAACCACAAATAGCTGCACCCTTAGTGAATGTCCAACATTTAAGCTCACCTTGGTGCAAAGATTTAAAAATTTCTGGCCAAATCGGTGAGCCAGGTCAAAAAGAGAAATTGACCTTTTCAAGTTTGGCACACCAGATTGAGAACGGTCTGAGCAGAGGCTACCCAGAATGTGAAATTTGTGATGCAGTCATTCGGCCCATTTCCCCTGGGTAACAGTTATGAAGCTATTTAGAAGGAAAGCCCAACCTGACTTTACCTACACAGACGAATTCTGCGTTCTCACTTCCAGGAAAAAAGTGCAACCGAACTTTACAAGCAATTTACCTCTGAAGGCCAAGGGAACAAAGAAACACCTCAGAGTTTCCTAATGCGTGTTCTGGATCTGCGTCAGAAAATCTTGTTTGCATCTCAAGAAGCAGAATCAGGCCTCAAATACAATTCAGCATTAGTGCAGAGCTTGTTCTTACATACTGTACTCACTGGTCTTCAAAGTGACCGCATTAAAGTAGACATGCAGCCCCTACTTCGTGATACGAAAACCACAGATGAGGCAAGATTGCTTGTGCTAATGAGGCAGAAAGACAAAAGAAAAAGAAAACCAATGTGCAGCACACCACTACTGTTGTCCATTCAGTTAAGTCCAGTGATGAAACCACTGATAAGAAACCCAGTGTGACTTTCAGTGTGCCAAAACCATCTTCCAGTGTGCTGTCAGAACTTAAAGAACTGAGAACTGATGTAGCATCACTAAAAACACTCGGTGCTGAAATAGCTCACATTCGGGAATCATTGCAGCAAACAGCCTTTGCCTCACCACAGTGCTTTTGACCGAGAAATTGTTCTGTGTCCAGTGCAACCATATTGGGCATCACCAGCTGCCAACCAAACAAAAGTGAACACTCAATTTCAACCCCAGTATATGCCTCGACAATATATTATACACCAGCTACTTGTTCCCAAGCAAGAAAATGCTTCAATTGTCAAGCAGCAAAGAACAGAGGACCGTTGCATGCATTGCTTTAGATGTGGCAGTAGTGAGCACTTCCAGGCAGGATGCAGAATTCGTGGCATTAAGACTTTAAGAGAGAGTTCTTTTAAATGGAGAGGGGTTACTTCCGTGGGACATGGAGTAACCAGATCCACTGAACAGTCCCAAAGCTGTGCAGCCTGTGGAAGAACAGAGAACCAAATGAAGCTTTGTTCACAGTGTAAAAAGGTACTGTATTGTTCTAAAAACTGCCAAACTCACCATTGGACTGAACACAAGCAAACCTGTATTAACTCACATAGGTCAGTGTCAAATTCCTACATGACCATAAGTGTTCACACCCCTGGCAGAACCCAATTTAATCAGCATTCCCCTGTGATGTCATTAGTTGGGAGGCAATGTCTCGTTGAGTGTTACCTGCACGGCCAACAATTTCAAGCACTGTGGGACACAGGCTCTCAGGTATGTCATTGAAGAAGTGTGGAAAGAGGATTACTTACCCGAAGTCCCACTGAGAGATGTTTCCAGTATTCTTGAGGCTCCACATACATTGAACCTTGTGGCTGCCAATGGCATTGAACTGCCCTATATTGGATATGTTGAAGTGATATTTAGATTTATCACAGCCATCGCACCAAGCTGAACTTGTCATTACTATGCTCGTAGCGAGGGGTCAGAACCTCTCACAGCCTATCATCGGTTTTAATGTGATAGAACAAATCATGAACTTCATTGAGCAGGCACAACCAAACACGGTAAACAAAACTTTGGAGAGAACTGTGAAAGCTGCATTCCCCAGCTTAAAGAGGAGCAAAGTTCAGACATTTATCCAACTTGTGAGTGCAGAGAGCTCATGTGAATACATAGTAAAAACTGCGAAAGTGCATGTTAGCATTCCCAAACGTAGTACTGTGCGGGTCTCATGCCGAGTGTACATGCAGCCAGTTAAAGAGGACAGCACACTCCTTTTTTAACCTGATGTGAACCCCCAGTGGCCAGATGGGCTTGAATTCACAGACAGTCTAGTGAGGCTGAGAAAAGGAGCTCCAACAAATATCACGATTGAGGTGTACAATGACACGGATCATGATGTAACTCTCACAGGCCAGACCCCAATCGGTACATTACAGCTTGTCAAGAATGTCTTCCCTGCTAGTATGTTTGAGGTGCCAGCAAACCCTCCCTCTGTTGGGGTATGTCACATCCAGACTGCAGATAACTTCACGATAACACCAGTCCGGATGAATGGGTCCCGCCCGTCGATGTCAGCCATCTGAATAAACACCAGAGACAGGTAGTACAGCAAATGTAAAGAGAAGAGTGCCATTTATTTTTTTAAGTCAGACAATGACATTGGGTGCATCAGAAATTTGCAATTGAGCATCTTCCTTAAAGATGATGAACCAGTCAATCGTACTTACATGTCTGTACCAAAGCCTCTATATCGTGAGATGAAAGAATACTTACATGACCTCATAGCACAGGGCTGGATTGAAAAATCCAACTTCTCATACTCTTCTCCAATCATGTGCATAAGAAAGAAGGATGGCATCCTCCATTTATGTATTGATTATTAGGACCTAAACAGAAAGACTCACCCAGATAGACAGCCAAATCCGAGGGTGCAGAACATCATGGACAGCCTTGGTGGTAATTCTTTGTTTTCGTCATTAGATCAGGGGAAGGCCTACCATCAGGGGTTCGTGTCAAAGGAGAGTAAACACCTAACAGCTTTCGTGACACCCTGGGGCCAACAGTGGGTACGGAAAGTATTCAGACCCCCTTAAATTTTTCACTCTTTGTTATATTGCAGCCATTTGCTAAAATCATTTAGGTTCATTCTTCTTCCTCATGAATGTACACATAGCACCCCATACTGACAGAAAAACACAGAATTGTTGACATTGTTGCAGATTTATTAAAAAAGAAAAACTGATATCACATGGTCCTAAGTATTCAGACCCTTTGCTCAGTATTTAGTAGAAGCCCCCTTTTGATCTAATACAGTCAGGAGTCTTTTTGGGAAAGATGCAACAAGTCTTTTACACCTGGATTTGGGATCCTCTGCTATTCCTCCTTGCAGGTCCTCTCCAGTTCTGTCAGGTTGGATGGTAAACGTTGGTGGACAGCCATTTTTAGGTCTCTCCAGAGATGCTCAATTGGGTTTAAGTCAGGGCTCTGGCTGGGCCATTCAAGAACAGTCACGGAGTTGTTGTGAAGCCACTCCTTCGTTATTTTAGCTGTGTGCTTAGGGTCATTGTCTTGTTGGAAGGTAAACCTTCGGCCCAGTCTGAGGTCCAGAGCACTCTGGAGAAGGTTTTTGTCCAGGATATCCCTGTACTTGGCCGCATTCATCTTTCCCTCGATTGCAACCAGTCGTCCAGTCCCTGCAGCTAAAAAACACCCCCACAGCATGATGCTGCCACCACCATGCTTCACTGTTGGGACTGTATTGGACAGGTGATGAGCAGTGCCTGGTTTTCTCCACACATACCGCTTAGAATTAAGGCCAAAAAGTTCTATTTTGGTCTCATCAGACCAGAGAATCTTATTTCTCACCATCTTGGAGTCCTTCAGGTGTTTTTTAGCAAACTCCATGCGGGCTTTCATGTGTCTTACACTGAGGAGAGGCTTCCGTCGGGCCACTCTGCCATAAAGCCCCGACTGGTGGAGGGCAGCAGTGATGGTTGACTTTCTACAACTTTCTCCCATCTCCTGACTGCATCTCTGGAGCTCAGCCACAGTGATCTTTGAGTTCTTCTTTACCTCTCTCACCAAGGCTCTTCTCCCCCGATAGCTCAGTTTGGCCGGACGGCCAGCTCTAGGAAGGGTTCTGGTCGTCCCAAACGTCTTCCATTTGAGGATTATGGAGGCCACTGTGCTCTTAGGAACCTTAAGTGCAGCAGAAATCTTTTTGGAACCTTGGCTAGATCTGTGCCTTGCCACAATTCTGTCTCTGAGCTCTTCAGGCAGTTCCTTTGACCTCATGATTCTCATTTGCTCTGACATGCATTGTGATCTGAAAGGTCTTATATAGACAGGTGTGTGGCTTTCCTAATCAAGTCCAATCAGTATAATCAAACACAGCTGGACTGAAATGAAGGTGTAGAACCATCTCAAGGATGATCAGAAGAAATGGAAAGCACCTGAGTTAAATATATGAGTGTCACAGCAAAGGGTCTGAATACTTAGGACCATGTGATATTTCAGTTTTTCTTTTTTAATAAATCTGCAACAATGTCAACAATTCTGTGTTTTTCTGTCAATATGGGAAGCTGTGTGTACATTCATGAGGAAGAAGAATGAACTTAAATGATTTTAGCAAATAGCTGCAATATAACAAAGAGTGAAAAAATTTAAGGGGGTCTGAATACTTTCTGTACCCACTGTATATAAATGGGCCCGCAGCCTTCCAGTGATGTATGGAAGAGTGTTTAGAAGGCTTGCGAGATGAGATCTGCATCCCATACCAGACAGTACATTAAAGATTTCTCTCGCTTTGCTAGCCCTTTGTATGACCTGTTAAGAGAAGCACACTCCTCCCCTGTTTGGGAATGTAGTTTACAGCCACTGTGTTGCTGGTGAAAGCAAAGATGGAGGAGGGGACAGGTCTTTCTCTAACCTGCAGCAGGTTTGGTGGTAGCTCTGTTTAGTTTTTTCGAATTGTGCCGACTAGGGCTATTTTTTTTTTTTAGGAGATCCTGTGCAACTGGATAACTCGTGAAAAAGTTGTCACAAGTCACAGTGACTCCCTGGAGTCCCTCAGTCATCTCAGGCATCAACACTGCCAGGCATACGATGTGGCGACATCAGCGGTTATCCACAATTTAATCCCATACTTGGCTGGTTTTTGGGCATATATTGCCGAAATTATCATCGTCCTTTAAATGGTACTAGCTGCTCATCCACGGTCACGTCTATGCCAGGATTAAATACAATTTCGAGTCTTTTAGCCCACAGATCCCATAGGGCTCGGATTGGGGCAAGTTTGTCGTCTCTTTGGGGAGCTTCTCTGCTTCTCTTGTCATCAAAACGGAGCGCTCTGCTGATATGATGAAACCTGCGGAGAGACATCGTGGCCTTAAAAATTGCCCGGCCACTTCAATCGTCCCACAGGCAGCATGAACACTCATTTCTTGACCCGTAGACACCAGCTAAAATTAGCCGGCCCATGTAAGCATTGATGTCTGTGAAGTCCACATCAGTTCATTCTTTGATGGTGCGCCGCCAATGGAGGTTAGTCATGTTGACTATCAAGTCAATCATCTCGCTGGAAAAAAAAAAAAGCTCAAAAGTAGATTTTAAATCTTCTACCCTTGATATTGCATATCTTGTTGGCCCCGGAGTCACACCTTGAGCAGGCTTGAAAAAAGAAACCGTCTCTGCATTAGTTGGAAACCATTGCTGTCCGTTTCTCCCCATCCAACCTGATCCAGGATCCTCAGAAACCTCCTCGCTTTCACTCGATGTAGTTGAGGACGTGGCTGGCTTGAAGTCTGGATCTGACCCTCTGAAGTGCTGTCCAAAGATGAATCCTCCAGCTCGCTGGGGTCAGGCTGCATGATTTCATCTAAAACTTCTTCAGAAGTGAAGGCTCTCTTCATGGTGCTCGCTGCTCTTTTCATTTTGAAATGACCAGCAGGATGGAATGCAAGTGTTTAATATCCACTTACCTTGTTTTTGTTTAGTCTATACTTCTCATCAACAAAAGGCAGCAGGTGCATAAATCCACTGACCTTGTTTTTGTTTAGTCTGAAAGCTGAGGTGCATATTCTGATTTTCTTAGACACATCAAGGTCAGTGAGCAAAGCTCTCTCTCTCTCTCGCTTGTACACACACTGAAAATAAACTAAACTTTCTTTTCGGCTTCTCCCGTTAGGGGTCGCCACAGCGGATCCTCCGCACGTTTGATTTGGCACATGTTTTACGCTGGATGCCCTTCCTAACGCAACCCTCCCCAATTTATCCGGGCTTGGGACCGGCACTAAGAGTGGCTGGGGATGGTTCCCTGACCGGGAATCGAACCCGGGTCGCAGCGGTGGGAGCGCTGCATCTTAACCACTAGACCACCAGGGGACCTTGTACACACACTGAAAATACATGTCTATATTTAATTTGTTTCCATTCATCTATTTAAAACTTTTGTTCTTTTTATTTTATAGTTTAAATGTTGTTTCATTTTCTAGTTGTTGTAATAAATTATGTTCATAAATCTGATGTGGAGTAGACTTTGATACATTTTTTTTCTCAGTAAAAGTCAACAAAGGTCACACACACACACACACACACACACACACACACACACACACACACACACACATACTATACTATAAAGCCAGAAACTAATCCACAGCTCTATTTCATGGTGAAGCAATTAAAAAATGTCGTTATAATGGGAGTCAATGGGGAAAAAACAGCCACTAACAACAAATGAGGATGAAAATAATCCAAGCTGATGCTGCAAAAAAAAAAAAAAAAACTAACCATGCAAAAAAGTCAGTTTTTCTCCAATCTTTGACACATCCAAGCCTGTGATAAATTGTAAAAAAAAATCCAGTTTACAATATCAAATTTCAGTCATTTTGTGTGGGTTTTTTTTGCCATTTCTGTGACATCACTAATTCAATTGGCAAATAAAAAAGTCCTGTATTAAAATAATTTTTTTTTGTAGTTTTGAATCAGAACTGAGGTTGATTAACAGATTTGAGTGGAAAAAAAATATTGAATTATAAAATTTTTATAATTCCGTTTATAAAAAAAAAAAAGACGACTTAAAAAAAAGAAAAAAGAAAGGAAAAAAAAAGGGCGCGTAATAAGAGATACAATCATAGAAAATATACCGGATTTTTAAAATGAACGAGACGAAGGGGCCTTCAGATAGCCTCAGAGACACACCTAAAAAATCTATACAAGTGTTTAAAAAACAAAAAACAACAAAAAAAAAAAACGCTTTTATTCTTACCTTGGCACCAATTTGGTTGCCGCACTGTCCTGCTTGTAAATAAACAATTTTTCTCATTTCAAAATGAGTCCAAACCTTCGTTCTGCCTTTCGATAATGCAGTGGTGACTTGCGAACTATGCGCTAGTTATGCAGTCAGGGAATGCACCCAAGCGCTTCCAATGGTCTCCACAAGACATGCACTCGCCTCCCCAGCGATCTAATTGGTGAAACCTTTTTTTTTTTTAGACTATTGGCCGAAGGTGCGTAAACTCTCTTCTGATTGGCTGATTTTGTTGCTATACGTGCTATACGGAAAATCTTACCTGCTTATACAGTTATAACGGTTCTTATTAGCGGCAAAAACAACATTTAGAGGAATGCTGTGGGCAAGGCGATCTACAGGGCCCCCTGATTTTCTTCATGTATATACAGTGGTGTACATTACAACCTGATACTATTAGCATGAAAGTTAATGCATTTATCTGACTGGTCACTTGTATTGGGTTTAATGTTCTTCTTTTTCTTTCGGCTTCTCCCATTTGGGGTCGCCACAGCGGATCATCTGTCTCCAAAACCCCCTGTCCTCTACATCTGCCTCTTTCAACCCAATTACTTGCATGTCTTCTCTCACCATATCCATAAACCTCCTTCTTGGCCTTCCCCTTTTCCTCCTTCCTGGTGGCTCCATCCTCAGCATTCACCTACCGATATAACCCATGTCCCTCCTCTGCACATGTCCAAACCATCTCAATCTCGCCTCCCTCACCTAGTCTTCAAAACGTTCTACATGCGCTGTCCTTTTAAAAAACTAATTTCTATTCCTGTCCATCCTCGTCACGAAAACCTCAACATCTTTAGCTCTGCTACCTCCAGCTCCACCTCCTGTCTTTTACTCAATGCCACTGTCACTAAACCATACATCATCGCAGGTCTCACCACAGTCCTATAAACTTTCTCTTTCACTCTTGCAGATACTGTTCTATCACAAATCACTCCTGCCACTCTTCTCCACCCACTCCACCCTGCCTGCATTCTTTTCTTCACTTCTCTAACACACTCTCCATTTTGCACTGTTGACCCCAGGTACCTTACCTCCTTCACCATCTCCACCTCTTCTCCCTGCAACCACACCCCTCCACTTCCCTCCATCTCATTCAAACACATGTACTCTGTCTTACTAGTCAACACATTTCCATCTCCATCCTTTATTGCTCTAATTTGCAGCACATCCTTTCCAGCTTGGTCCCTCCGCCTGGCCAATTGGTATAAATCCCTTTCTCCTTCCTTTAGTTTCCAACTTTTCGTACAGCTCCTCATATGCCTTTTCCTTGGCTTTTGCCACATCACTCCCAATTTCTCCGGGCTTGAGATCGACACTGAGGGTACACTGGCTTGTGCAACCCTAATGGCTGGGTTACTTGTATTGGGTTCAATCATTTTAGTTAATCAAAAGTTCACTAAATAAATAAGTAGCCTATAAATAATGCCAGCTTGTTCCTAAAGTGTTCTGATGCAGGAAATCGAGAAATAGAATCCAAGAATTATCAGAATCAGCATCAGAAAGCATTTATAAATTATCTTTAATATCTGAAACTGAAGCAACACACATCCCTACAACATAAATGTACACTGTTTTTTTGTTCGGTACCACACAAGGCCATGCTCCTGCTCTCTCAGTCTAAACTTTATAAAACATAATAATGAGATGTACCACTAATTCTGGGGTGTAGTACAAACTGTTTACCAAAATAATCAATTTTTCTATAACAGAAAAATAAAGAAAGTGTAACAAATGTTTGTTGTTTGTTTCAATATGTTCACAGTCGCGAGTCTTCCTCTGAATCCAGGCCACATTTCCCTATGTTTCATCTGCAAAAAGAGAACAGGAAAAAAGACATATTAGTAATTTGATGTTTGAACCACATTTACCTAATTTATATTTTACTTTGAAATAAATTTCTTCTTTGACTATGAAAGTAGCTTGCCTGAAATGCTTATGAGAAGTCTCTACTATAGACTGAACTAAAATACCTTAATAATTTTATCCCTCTTTCTCTTGGTAATCATGAATCATGAATGCTCACTGGTAACCTGCCAATCTGCATTTCTGAGTTAAGTATGTGTTTTTGCTTGTCCTTGTGATGAATCTTAGAAACGTGTTTTCAAATTTGAACTACACACAAGCTTTCCTATGCTAATTTGTAGTTGTATAAAGTACATGCTGTAATGCCAACCAGATGAATTGTTAAACTATACAAATAGTATTTTTGTAGAATATTAAATCAACTGACTGGACTATAGTCACAAATCTTCATGCATACAACACTGTTCACAAGACCATAACCTTCTGATAATTGTACAGCAATTTACAGTATTCATACATTAGAAACTACAATATTTATTTTACATTATTTATTATATATTTTTACATTTACATTTGTTCTATGCAAAAACTATATTTCAAAGTTCCTGCTCCAGTTTTTCATTCCCCATTTTACATTTAGTTGGAAATCAACAAATAAAAAAACTGGTTTTTAATAATGGTTAATATTGCTCTTTACATATAATAGTCCATGTACTTATTTTAATCACTTATGCATCTATCTACTAACACATTTTCCTGCTATCATTACATGTACAAAAAACCTTTTACATCATGAGGAAATAAATTATTTAGGTTATATTTACCTCAATGAAATGAAAAAGTAAATGTATTAATCGTTACGCTCTTTCGAAAATTTAGAGTGATTTTATGTCCTAATACATTAATTTGGATTTGTTCATTTTTAGCTTTTGTTTTTCTTCCCTTTCATGTGGCAGTCCCTATGTAATGTCCCTGTGATGTGGCAGTGTAAGATCAGTGAAATAACCCCACCTTCAAATGAGGAGGTGGAGCAGGAACAGAAGGCTATGATGAAGGTTAAATGTCATGATGGGCCTGATGATGCAGCTCCTGAGGCAGGCTAGTAATTGTATCCACACAGTTTGGTTGCACTAAATGGACATAAAAGAACCATGGTGTAAAAGAAAAACATCAAAGACTTACTGAAACACAATGGAAATTAATGTCAGTGTATAATCACTACTCTTCAATCCTCTGCCCCCGGTCTGGCCCCCACATCTATACCTGAAAATAGTGTGATTTATAATTAAATGTATTGGCCACTGAGTATATGAAACTTCAGCAAAAGACACTTTAACACTACAGACAGAAGGTTAGAAGTAAGCAAAGCCTATGATCATTACTACTCAATCAATGTGTCAGCTCATAAATTTCAGTACAATTCCATTACTTACCCACGTGTGTGGTATAAGAAACTGTGTGCCTTTTTCTTTTGATGTCCTCAGCTTTGTCTGCTTTGTGTGATCTCATTGGCCAGAAGCTGAAAACAAAAACAATAGGTAACAAGATCAAACCTACATAAAT
The DNA here is from genome assembly GCF_946808225.1 of Silurus aristotelis. Taxonomy (NCBI): domain Eukaryota; kingdom Metazoa; phylum Chordata; class Actinopteri; order Siluriformes; family Siluridae; genus Silurus; species Silurus aristotelis. The sequence goes on from NC_139587.1 coordinate 18,357,831, forward strand.
GGTCCCATTTGTCAGATTTCAATTGATGTAACAGATCCAACTTTTAAACAACACACTGTGTATCATTCAATACCTAACAAAATTAATTCAAGTAAAACAGAACACCAACAATAGAGAATAATAAAATGTGTGCATAGTGTGGTGAAACAAATAAAATCCATATTTATAATCTCTATGCAATCTTACCTTTATGTGACATGAAGGGAAATTGATAAGCATATCAATACTACAAGCAAAGTAGGAACAGAGCATTGTACTGATTATTAAACATTAGTTTAATCAATCTTTTTTTACCACATTGGGAAAATGTTCTTTACAAAATAAAATTATGCAATAATTATACTGTGTCAAAAAACATTATATGTGCCTGCTCTGCACTTGGCACTTTTTGATCAAGTGACATTCACAAATGCTCGATAGGAACAGAGCACATGGGCATGATTCAGCATAAAGTCATTGTCACAGATTGTGCCCCACTTGCTATTATTGAACATCACCCAGCTCTTGTTAAGCAGGAAGGGATCCACACACAACTAAGTATCAGCACTGCATCCCATACACTCACTATTGTCAAGTCAAGGACAGGGTTATTTTTGTGTGAACTGAGAGTCCCTTGCACATACCTTACTTTGTCAGAACCAAGAACAAACCTCTAGGGACATAAAATACATATTTATTATCTTTATTGTAAAAGAGAACCTTGTGGATACATAACAATACTTGACTGATGTGGATTACATATTTCTTTTCAGGAATGGCTTGAAAAGGGTGTCATCCATCTATGTATGCAATTAATGGGACACAAGCAAGTCAATATGGCATTATGCAATACTTATAATGGCCAGTTGTGTCATTTATTTCCCTTCCTTGATGGTGATGAATTTGGTTGTGATTTTGGCTGCTCTGAGCTTATTTACTAGTGGTAAAGGATAGCTATACTTAATCGTGTTCTGGTCCAACCCTATGATAGTTCATACAGGGTCTGGACCACCTTTTTTCTCCCTGAAAAAAATCAGCCAATACTCTTGACCTTTTGAGGGGAAAGCTCACAAGTGTATCCCTCATAGCTTGGTAGCAGGTAGGTGTGGTTTATCGGAGGCATGGTTCCAGGCATGAAGACCTTAAAGAATTCATGATATTATGTTAGAATTTTACTTTGTAGGGGGAGTCATGACTTTCAGTGGAGGAATGCTGTGAACATTTGCTATGTTGAGACATCTGGTTAGGCACTCTTCTGACCAGCAGCACATCTATCTCTCTTGGTCCAGGAGATTTAATGATTGTTTGCCAACAGATCTCGGATACTGTTGTCACTAGGAATAAGATCCTTCTCCCATGAAACCTTTAGTGAGGGCTTGGGCATAGGGAGAGGCAGAGGTTGGAAACTGGATTGATCTTTTTGACAATAGTTCTGTCACTGAACCATAGTTGATCAATGTTGAAAATGCTGAAAGATTGTGGTGAGACCATCTGAGTGCCTTATCTGAACAGGAATGGAAAATGCTTGAGCAGTTCACTACTTAGAAAGACTTATAAGTAATTTGTGTTGCCACCAAGTAAATTCTAAACTTTTTGCACCTTTGTGATTTCAAACTTGTGAACTTTGTATTGTATCTGCATAATTTTAGCATGTCTGACATCATTGGAAGCATTTTCTTAGTTTTTGGTACAGGTAGAAGTTAACAAGGGAATCCAGGAACATATGTTCATAAAGACATGCAAGTTTGGTAAGTAAAGTTAGATTCAGACCATAGGAATACATCACGTTAGGAGATGGATCAATCCACCTGCTGCCTGCAACAAGAGTTCTGACCTCCAGAGTGAATTCAACAGCACATTTCCCTGAATCATAGACAGGTGTTGTTCTTCAATGTTCTTGCTTTTAAATTGATAATTGAAAAAGATATGAAAAATCACTTGATGAATTGGTTATAAGACAAAATGTGCTCTAACCTGTGTCCATACTACTGTTGCATAGCTCAGTGCCTTGTCCATGAACAAATTAATGAGCCAAAAGGAATTGCTAAAATGCTTATCTACGTATGGAATAGGTAAAGGTGTAGATGGCGAACAGTGCAGTTGTTGCAGCTTATCAGCAACCTTTTTAACTCACTACATATCTGATTTAAAGATATGAAATACAAGAGGAGAGAGGGGCTAAGAGGATAGAGACATATGCAACATCAAATAAGATATATGCTTATATAAGATATATAAATCCTAAACCAGAGCAAAAATGAAAAACTAATGAGCAAGTGTTCAAAGTGTAAACAACTTTCGATTTGAGGGCATTTCGCTTCCATCTGGGTCTGCATCACTGGTGTCTGTCTTGTCTGTTTTCTTTCTTGTGAGATTAGCACATTTGTTCTCATCCTTTCAATCATTCAGTGCAGTAGTTTCCAGAGCTCAATTTTTTCCCCATGCCTTATTTTTTTATTTATTTTTTACTCAGTAACAGATATGATTTATAATGTATTATTTTAAGTAAGTGCAATACTTTAAACAAAACATAATTAAAAGTACAATTACAGATTTTAAAAACTTCTTTAGAAAGTAGAAGTACACAAAAAAAACTATATAATTACAGTAAAGCGAGTAAATGTAATTTGTTTCTCCCCTGGTATAAATTGAGATCAACATTCTTTTCCTAATAGGTGTATCACCTGACTAAAATTCAGATCAAGAATCTTCAATGTAATCTAATCAGAGTTTAAGTTACAAGCTAATGTTGATTTAAAAGACATTGGACTTTTTAGTGTTTTGACCAAAAAGTCATTAGCATTAGCATAAAACCCTTTATATATTTTATTTTGTATGCGTTTTAGTTACAGAACCTTACACTCTAGATAAAGTGTTGTTTATTGTGACATGTATGTTGGCGTTATGAATGTGTTCAATACATGTAACATCAATATTTGAAAATATGCTGACAAATCCTACCCTGAATTTATTTCCAGCTCATACATAACACACAGAAAGAGTGTGTGTTTGTTTGATTTGTATTTTCAATAAAAGGACCTGGGGCAAGTTGGTCCCTTGCTAAATGTTATCCTCTATTTTAACCTAAATGAATGTTTGACCATTTCCTGAGTTTTCCTGACTGACTCATGTCATGTTATGTCATATAATGTCGTGTCATTCTCCTCCTTATTGCTTTCAGTGTGAGAACAATGCAATAGTTTGAGCCTTGTTTCTTCCCAGGCTGTCATGCCTCCTGAACAAGGAACCTCTCATCTCACTTTGTCCTTATACATTTCACCCTGCTGAGAGCAAAGCATTGGCCATACTTCATTGCCCTGTTCTGCAGAAAGTTGCTTTATAAGCACTCCTTTCAGGTAGCAGGTTAAAGTTGCTGATTTGGTCTGACGCTAGAGTATAGTATGCCCAGTGGAGTCGGGGAAAGCTGACTGACATGAGAACCTCCCGCTACCTAATTAAATTCACAAAAGGCATGGAAATTACCAGTTGAATAATGTGTGTAGGAGTAGAGCAAAAATGAACAGTCCATCGGTTTAAAATCACTGCAAAATCAGAGAACTACATATATAGATTCTTTTAAACCCTTTAGATTTTTCCAACAACACATTTCTGTTTTTGTGATACTGATGCCAAAGACAAACTGGCTATTAAGGAGATGTTAGACCATAAGTTAGTAATTAATACCAAGGCATTTGCTGTGTATATGTATATTCAGTGTCAAAGCTTCAGGTCAAATTTCATGTTAGCTGTCCTTTCCTATAGACTGATTTGACATGTTGGCAGTGTTCCAACAGTAACTCTGTGGGAATCATTAAGCCTGATCATTCAATATATTCTCAATTCCAAAGCAGTCACTGACCAACTTGTGTCACCACTAATACCCACACAGACAGTTTATTAAGCATTACAATCGACTTGGCATAATTACCACTCTGTGAATGAACACAGCCAGAGGAACACATTAGCACAAAAAAAGTGTGTTAATTCCTCTGTCACACAGGGTAGAATTTCTAATGTGACTCAGATATATGAAAGTGAAGTTATTAGTTTGGCCACATATTATGTATGTAGCTCATGTCTAAATCTATGTGATGGATTTATTTCTTGCAATGGTAGGGGTTGCATTGAAATATGTCTGTTGTTTCAGTGCCTTGAACCTAATTTGAAATTTTCAAAACATGCAATGCTGAAATTTCAAGAGGAGGTGTATCTGCAAAGAGTTTCTCCAAGTCGGGTTTAATTTATCACCTGAAATCCAAACATCCTGATTGCCATTCTAAATATGAGAAGAACGCGGCGCAGAAAAGTAAAGTCAATCCGAGCATGCGCACTCCGTCTGTAGTGGACGTTTTTGAAAAGGCAGGAAAGTTTTCCAGTAATGGTGCCAAGGCTAAAGGCATAACACACAAAATTATGGAATTCATTGACTTAGATCACTGGTCGCCAGTGGCTCGACAGGTTGATCTTTGAAACATTCCCCGTGGATCCTGAAAATAATAATTATTATAATATAATATTTATTACACGGCTTTTCACGGCACTTGAATGGGCTTCCAAACGTTTGGCGGTCAATTATTTTTGTTTAACAGACCCGTTGCTAATAATAATTGACCGCTGCCTGTCTGTCAATACTATGAACGGTAACAAATAAATACCAATTAAAATAATAAATAAAAAACCTTTGTAATTGATTTATTCTTTGAATTGCAATGCATTGATTTTAGTGAGGTTAGTACACACTCATAGCCATAAATCCAATGGTTCTAATAATTGACAATCTTTTCTCTTTCGGTTTTGGCCTTGGTTTCCTCGTTTTTGGTTTCGGCCAAGAATTTTCATTTCGGTGCATCCCTAAAATATTACCGCTGGTGTGGCCCTCTGATACAATTCAGGTTTATAATGTAGCCCCTTGCAAAAATTAATTGCCCACCCCTGCGGTATATTCATCTCACGCACATGCGCATTTGACGAAAATACCGTATTGAACTCAAGCGAAGTGAACATGAAAAAAAAAAACAACACACAAACAAAGTCTGTGTTTTCTACCCTGAAACACGTGAAATCAAAGCATCAATCTGTTCTGACTGACACCCATGTGAAAGAATTGCTTTGAGTGGCAACAACGGAATACGAGCCAGATTTGAAAGGGAATTGTTTAAGGCAAGCAATGCCAAAAGTCCCGCTAAGTAACATGCATAGTAAAAGAAAACCGCTATTGTAAATTATTATATTTTTGTTTGTGGACTTGGTTAAACTAAGAGTTTGTGTGTGTGAGACAGTGCACACAATGTCCATTGTTGAAAATGACTGGCCTGTGGTCTTAGAACTGTGGGAGTCAATTTCTGTCATTATGTTGGTGTGTGACATTTACAATAAATCTGGCTGAGCAGAGGTGTGTGTCTGTGTGTGTGTGTGTGTGTGTGTGTGTGTGTGTGTGTGTGTGTGTGTGTGTGTGTGTGTGTGTGTGTGTGTGTGTGTGCGGCGTGTGTGTGTGAGAGGAAGGGATGAGTGCTGTTCATGTGTGCCCATGTGTATGATGTGGCTCTTTGCAGGAGCTGCATCATCAGGCCCATCATGACCTTTAACCACCTTCATGTCTCCTGTTCCTGCTCCACCTCTTCATCTAAAGGTGAGGTCATTTCACTGATCTCACACTTCCACATTATTACATAGGGACTGCAACATTTAAAGGGAACAAAAACAAAAGCTGAAAATAAACAAATCTAAATTTGACTTCGGAAATAATCTTTAGTACATTTACTTTTCCTTTCCAGTATGATTAGTAGCCCACATTTTTACAATCTTGATGTGAATCACCAGATCTTTTAAACAAGTCTAACATTTAAAGAAATCTGAAATAAGTCTTATATTTGCTGTTTTTGGTCTTAAATACTTTAACCCAATCTTTTTCTGAATCTGTGTAAAACAACATTGTTGTGTAAATAGAATTCCTCTAGTAATAAAATATAAAAGTATCTGATTATATTAATCTTGGAGAGAGCATCCTATGGGTCCACTTTCCACATTTTATCACAATGGGGCAGACATTTCAAGAAGATTACAGAGGATCTAAGACCACTATATCAAGATGCACAACCTTTCTGGCAAGTAGCAATAATTTAGCCTCAACAAAGAATTCTAGTCAGAATCAGGTTTATTGGCCAAGTGTGTTCACGCACACAAGGAATTTGGTTCCAGCTGTTAGTGACCCTCAAAAGTACAGACATAAATTGCACTACATTTAGCTTGGACTATACAAGACAATACAGACAATGAGACAATATAGACAAGGGGTCACCAACGTAGTGCCCGTGGGCACCAGGTCGCCCACAAGGACCACATGAGTCGCCTGCGGGCCGTTTCTAAAAATATCTGTTTTCTACCTTGTTAAATCATTGTTGATAATTATTGTGAGAAGTCATTAACATGATCAGTGTCTTCAAATAGATCTGGGGTGTCAAACTCGGTGTTAAATCCGGGCCGACGTACAATTATATCCGGCCCGTGAGGTAATTTTATATATATATATATTGTTATTAATGTCCCGGGATATGAAGCGCTGATAACACAAACTACAGATCCCACAATGCAGCGCTTCAGCTACCTTACCGAACGCGAGGCGACCTGGGAACATTCCAGCGTCAATCAAGTCGAGCTTCTGTTGATGTATTTAACCCTATTGTAAAGTTATTGTGAAACAGCGCCTCACAGTGGTGAAGAGAAAAGTGGATTCTGAAAACAGAGCCTTTCAAAACCAATGGGATTCTGAGTAGATGTTTACTGATACTGGCGGTAAACACGTGTGTCTTATTTGTGGAGCGATTGTGGCTGTAATTAAGAAATTAAATCTAAGATGGAACTACGAGACAAAACATGAGAAGAAGCTGAAAAACCTGAACGCAGAGCAGAAGATACAGAAAGTAGAAGAGTTAAAGAAGAATCTGACATTTCAGCAGACGTGTTTCACCAGAGCAAAATCACAAAGTTAAGCTGGTGTGAAAGCAGAGGAGAAATCAGAGGCACATCAGCCGGTTATTTACTGAGGGAGAGTTTCTGAAGAGCTGCATGATGAAGCTGTGAGACGTCTGGTGTTTCACTGGAGATATTTTTATGGAGATCAAAATATTTGAAGTTATTTCAAGTTTAAGTTGATTTATTTTGGAATAATATTCCTGTCTGTTTTTATTCATATGTATGTAAAAAAAAAAAAAACATTTCGTTTTAGTGTGTTCAATAAATGTTTATCCCGTTCGGCCCGCGACCTAAAGTGTCTTGAGTTTTGCCCCCTGTGCAATTGTGTTTGACACCCCTGAGTTAGATAAATATCATTAATTATTAATAATAACATATAATTGAAGGTAAATTGAGCAAATTTGTTATTTCAGAAATGTGTATCAAACTGGTAGCCCTTCATATTATTCAGTACTCAAGAAGTAGCTATCGGTGTCAAAAAAGGTTGGTGACCCCTGATGTATAGAAACGTTTGCGGGTCGTCCCATGCCGTCATTTCAGTGAGAAGGCGTTGTGCTTCCTGAGTTGGGCTAAGGACGGAATTGCCATTATCCTCTTGCTTCCTTCGCAGTTCGAGCAGCTTTTGCATTGCTGCGCAGACTTCTTTCACCAATTCCTGTACGACTGCCAGTTGCTGGATGTTCATCTCCAACAGTTTCAATATGGGATCCATGGCATTGCTTGGCGCTCGGAGGCGTGTTAGGGTAGCGTCGCTTCTATTCCAAGCTGCTCAAAGCCACGATCGGGCCGAGGAAAGCTAAAACACAGTCCTGTCTGTACGGGTGGGTGCTCGGTGTCCTCAGCATGTAAAGACCTCTAGCGGGTCGAGGAAGTAGGATATGCACCGGCGTGTTCCCTGTGGTAGCTCGCGCTGTTGCCGACGCTGTCGCTGCTTCCTGTAATAAGAGGAAGAGAGAATCTGTGAGTTAGAATCCAGACCTTCTCCAACCTGTCTTCCTTCATGGCTCTTTTTATACTCTTCAGTTTTCTCAACGAGGGTGAAGATTTGGCACTCTTCTCATTTGGTTCTAGCCGTGCCTTGTTGTGTAGCTCTGCCCCCCTGCCATGTGCGACGTAGCTTTCCACAATATGGGTGCTGAAATGGCGCTGTCCATTCAGCACCTGCCTGGTTGCCGTGTTCGGAGCATTAGCCTGTTGGAATGTGTGGGATGTGATGCCGACGTCACAATAATATATACACACAGTATGTCTATGGATACTTTAAACCCACTAACAGCTGAATCATTTTACTACACAAAGTAAACATAAAGCATACCTCAAGTAAAAGTAAACTATGTATGTTTTCTGTAAATACACTTAAGTGTCATAAAAAGTGTTTTATCATATTTCTTACAAGTGCAACTAAGTATATACAGTGGAACCCACTTATCTTGACCTCGGTTAACTCGCCAACCCTATTAAGTCGAAGTTTTTGAAGTGGAACCGCCAACTTTCCACTTTGTCTTAACATTTTCTCATCGGTTATGTCGATTCTTTTATGTCGCCGAACCCTAATATCTCGAGCACTAGGTGGGGCAAATTTGCCACTTAACGTCGGTTATCTCGATCGGCACTGTGCAGCTGCAGAAGAACTTGCGGAAGTGGCGGAAAAATCAAGCCTTACAGATGCTACAGGTGTAGGATACTTTTCAGAGCTGTGTGTCAGAGTGAAATGACTCGAGAATTAAATTTTGACACTGGTTAGCTTTTTGTAAAAACGAACTACACCCCGCACATTTTAAGTGATTTTGTGCGCGATTTTTGTGTTTACAATGTTGGAGAATATAATAAATGTTTGTATTGAGAATTGACGGTGGTTTGTATTGTATACGGGTAAATCTCTACTGTTAGTTGGTGCCTTTTGTTGTTAAATGTTATGCGATGAACGGTAGGCGAAAGTAGAAGCGCGGCGCTGAACAGCACACGGGAGAACGTGGTTTGAGCAACAAAAGCATAGAATTAACAACGGCAGGATCGGGGGAATCCGCGATGCGCTTTGGGAAGAAAAGCGCAGCCGTTGAGAGAGAGCGGAGTCCGAGTGGGAAGGCACGTACTGGGATACGCATGGGCGATAACAATGACCGCCGTGAACCAACATATACCAACAATAACGGACGGTGAGAGTGTGGAAGTGAGGGGTTTAAATAGGAGCTGGTGAAGAGTGCTAAATGTGCGTGATTGAAGCCGGGAGCTTCAGAGACAGCGGAGGTTTGACAGCCGCCGAAGTGTTCAAGTGTTCAAACTATTTATTTGTATGATACAGCTGCAAATAAGTATTTGAACACTTGTCTATCAGCTAGAATTCTGACCCTCAAAGACCTGTTAGTCTGCCTTTAAAATGTCCACCTTCACTACATTTATTATTCTAAATTAGATGCACCTGTTTGGATCGTTAGCGGCATAAAGACACCTGTCCACCCCATACAAACAGTAAGAATCCAACTACTAACATGGCTAAGACCAAAGAGCTATTAAAAGACACTAGAGACAAAATTGTACACCTCCACAAGGCTGGAAAGGGCTACGGGGAAATTGCCAAGCAGCTTGGTAAAAAGGTCCACTGTTGGAGCAATCATTAGAAAATGGAAGAAGCTAAACATGACTGTCAATCTCCCTCGGACTGGGACTCCATGCAAGATCTCACCTCGTGGGGTCTCAATGATCCTAAGGAAGGTGAGAAATCAGCCCAGAACTTCACGGGAGGAGCTGGTCAATGACCTGAAAAGAGCTGGGACCACCGTTTCCAAGGTTAATGTTGGTAATACACTAAGACGTCATGGTTTGAAATCATGCATGGCACGGAAGGTTCCCCTGCTTAAACCAGCACATGTCCAGGCACGTCTTAAGTTTGACAATGACCATTTGGATGTTCCAGAGGAGTCATGGGAGAAAGTCATGTGGTCAGATGAGACCAAAATAGAACTTTTGGGTCATAATTCCACTAAACGTGTTTGGAGGAAGAAGAATGATGAGTACCATCCCAAGAACACTATGAAGCATGGGGGTGGTAGCATCATGCTTTGGGGGTGTTTTTCTGCACATGGGACAGGACGACTGCACTGTATTAAGGAGAGGATGACCGGGGCCATGTATTGCGAGATTTTGGGGAACAACCTCTTTCCCTCAGTTAGAGCATTGAAGATGGGTTGAGGCTGGGTCTTCCAACAGGACACTGACCCGAAGCACACAGCCAGGATAACCAAGGAGTGGCTCTGTAAGAAGCATATCAAGGTTCTGGCGTGGCCTAGCCAGTCTCCAGACCTAAACCCAATAGAGAATCTTTGGAGGGAGCTCAAACTCTGTGTTTCTCAGCGACAGGCCAGAAACCTGACTGATCTAGAGAAGATCTGTGTGGAGGAGTGGGCCAAAATCCCTCCTGCAGTGTGTGCAAACCTGGTGAAAAACTACAGGAAACGTTTGACCTCTGTAATTGCAAACAAAGGCTACTGTACCAAATATTAACATTGACTTTCTCAGGTGTTCAAATACTTATTTGCAGCTGTATCATACAAATAATTAGTTAAAAAATCATACATTGTGATTTCTGGATATTTTTTTTAGATTATGTCTCTCACAGTGGACATGCACCTACGATGACAATTTCAGACCCCTCCATGATTTCTAAGTGCGAGAACTTGCAAAATAGCAGGGTGTTCAAATACTCATTTTCCTCACTGTATGTACATTTTTATAGCATGCCTTCATCAAACAAATCGTGGCAACGCTGTTGTTTAAAAAAAACTCAAAAAACACGTGCATGTACTTTCTCATTTAATAACGCACATCATGTACATAAAGAAATTTCAAGCACGTTAATATATTGCCGCCATATTGGTTTTCATTTATCCCGATCATCGTTTATCTCGACGCTGTAGCGTTGGACCAGCATAGATTTCCTGCCTTTCCCAGTCCAATTAGGACCAGAAGGTTGGTTTATCTCATAACTCTCTTTCAGACTCTTACATATTTGACCTGGTTAATATGCCCACACATCATGATTCTTGTCACACAGAGAGATTGGTATCTGCTTGTTTGTCCCTCACTGTGGTATATGAGCCATCAGCATTCAGACAACTCACTGCTCTGAGATTTTTCTTTGATATTACAGAGGCAGCCCTCATCTTTGTAGAAAGTACTTGGGTAGAACTACATGGCAGTCACACAAACAAACAAGAAAACAGCAGAACCAGAAGCCATCATCTTTGAAGAAAAAGCCACGACTGATTGCTATCATGGAAAAAATAGCATGAAGCCTGTTGTGAAGAACACTTCAGTGTGGTACACTTCGTCACTGGGAAGATACACTAAGTGGCAGAAGACTGAAGTGGACTGGGAGAAGATAAAGATTTCAGAACTGTATCAGCAAAGAGATCTGGAAGTTTGAGTGTGTAAGAAGGGGTTTTTGAGGAGTGAGATAAGAGATAATTCTATTCATGTTAAATCACAAGAGTGATTGAAAAACAATTATGTAATTTAATGTTCTAGGAAGTGGTAGCTCTGTGGTGAAAATGGTGGACATCTAAGGTCATGAGTTAAAATCCCAGCACCAGCAAGTTGCCATTGCTAGGCCCTTGAGCAATGCACATAGCCCTCAACTGCTTAGTTGTGTAAGTGAAATAATTGTCAATTTGATTTTGGGCATCTGCCAAATGCCATAAATGTTCTTTGAAGAATAAACACAAATACACTGTGCTACTTTTATTGCCTTTGCAAGTCCATTGAAGCACACATACACAAACACAACATTTAAAATAACACAGGTCCATCTAATAAACATTCATAACAACAAATATATTAGCCTGAACCATGTTTGTACCTGATCACAAGGTGAAAGAACACTATACTGTATAATTTGTGTGTATATACTGTATACACACAAATTAATATCTGAGTTATTATGTCACTACAAATTGCTCATTTACAAGTAAGCTGAAGAGACGTGAGCAACATTCATAACATGGTGTCCTCTCCTTGAGCCCTGTAACCAGGTAACAGAGTAAACACTACTCTCACTAATGACTCCCAAAGAGACTTTGACACTTATGTTCTCTTGCAATTTTTTTTAGCACCTCATACTGGTGTTTTTGGTTGTACAAACTGTATAACTCCTTGAACCTCCAAAAGTGATCTGTGGGTCCAGACCTATACCTACCACACTTTATGTATACTGATAATAAATCACTGAGTATCATCAGTACCATATATTAATTTAATGCTGCCATTTTCTCGATAGCTGACTGTTGTGAAGTTAGGGGAAATTTATTGTACAGGTGTGTGTTATCAGAATGATGTAAGCTTGAACATGACAGAGTTCATAGGTTTGGTGTTTGTGGCAGCCATGTTTGCAAGCCAACTGTGTTCTGGAAGTCTGGTGCTGATTCCATTCTTGAGATGCAAGTCAGAACATTCAAACATTTTCTTATCAGTTTTAACATCATTACTAAATTATTCTTTGGATTTGCTAAATAATAAGTTTTAGGTTCAATTTAGGTTCAAGGCACTGAAACAACAGACATATTTCAATGCAACCCCTACCATTTCAAGAAATAAATCCATCACATAGATTTAGACATGAGCTATCATACATAATATGTGGCCAAACTAATAACTTCACTTTCATATATCTGAGTCACATTAGAAATTTTACCCTGTGTGACAGAGGAATTAACACACTTTTTTTGTGCTAATGTGTTCCTCTGGCTGTGTTCATTCACAGAGTGGTAATTATGCCAAGTCGATTGTAATGCTCAATAAACTGTCTGTGTGGTTATTAGTGGTGACACAAGTTGGTCAGTGACTGCTTTGGAATTGAGAATATATTGAATGATCAGGCTTAATGATTCCCACAGTCACTGGGCATACTATACTCTAGCGTCAGACCAAATCAGCAACTTTAACCTGCTACCTGAAAGGAGTGCTTATGAAGCAAATTTCTGCAGAACAGGGCAATGGAGTATGGCCAATGCTTTGCTCTCAGCAGGGTGAAATGTATAAGGACAAAGTGAGATGAGAGGTTCCTTGTTCAGGAGGCATGACAGCCTGGGAAGAAACAAGGCTCAAATGATTGCATTGTTCTCACACTGAAAGCAATAAGGAGGAGAATGACATGACATTATATGATATAACATGACATGAGTCGTTCAGGAAAACTCAGGAAATGGTCAAACATTCACTTAGGTTAAAATAGAGGTTAACATTTAGCAAGGGACCAACTTGGCCCAGGTTCTTTTATTGAAAATACAAATCAAACAAACACATACTCTTTCTGTGTGTTATGTATGAGCTGGAAATAAATTCAGGGTAGGATTTGTATTGAACACATTCATAACACCAACGTACATGTCACAATAAACAACACTTTATCTAGAGTGTAAGGTTCGGTAACCAAAACGCGTACAAAATAAAATATATAAAGGGTTTTATGCTAATGCTAATGACTTTTTGGTCAAAACACCAAAAAGTCCAATGTCTTTTAAATCAAAATTAGCTTGTAACTTAAACTCTGATTAGATTACATTGAATATTCTTGATCTGAATTTTAGTCAGGTGATACACCTATTAGGAAAAGAATGTTGATCTCAATTTATACCAGGGGAGAAACAAATTACATTTACTCGCTTTACTGTAATAGTTATTTTTTTTGTACTTCTACTTTCTAAAGAAGTTTTTAAAATCTGTAATTGTACTTTTAATTATGTTTTGTTTAAAGTATTGCACTTACTTAAAATAATACATTATAAATCATATCTGTTACTGAGTAAAAAATAAATAAATAAATAAATAAGGCATGGGGAAAAAATTGAGCTCTGGAAACTACTGCAATGAATGATTGAAAGGATGAGAACAAATGTGCTAATCTCACAAGAAAGAAAACAGACAAGACAGACACCAGTGATGCAGACCCAGATGGAAGCGAAATGCCCTCAAATCGAAAGTAGTTTACACTTTGAACACTTGCTCATTAGTTTTTTATTTTTGCTCTGGTTCAGGATTTATATATCTTATATAAGCATATATCTTATTTGATGTTGCGTAGACAAACATTTTAGCAATTCCTTTTGGCTCATCAATTTGTTCATGGACAAGGCACTGAGCTAGGCAACAGTAGTATGGACACAGGTTAGAGCACATTTTGTCTTATAACAATTCATCAAGTGATTTTTCATATCTTTTTCAATTATCAATTTAAAAGCAAGAACATTGAAGAACAACACCTGTCTATGATTCAGGAAGATGTGCTGTTGAATTCACTCTGGAGGTCAGAACTCTTGTTGCAGCAGGTGGATTGATCCATCTCCTAACGTGATGTATTCCTATGGTCTGAATCTAACTTTACTTACCGAACTTACATGTCTTTATGAACATATGTTTCACAGCATTCCTCCACTGAAAGTCATGACTCCCCCTACAAAGTAAAATTCCAACATAATATCATGAATTCTTTAAGGTCTTCATGCCTGGAACCATGCCTCCGATAAACCACACCTACCTGCTACCAACCTATGAGGGATACACTTGTGAGCTTTCCCCTCAAAGGTCAAGAGTATTAGCTGATTTTTTTCAGGATGAAAAAAGGTGGTCCAGACCCTGTATGAACTATCATAGGGTTGGACCAGAACACGATTAAGTATAACTATCCTTTACCACTAGTAAATCAGCTCAGAGCAGCCAAAATCACAACCAAATTCATCACCATCAAGGAAGGGAAATAAATGACACAACTGGCCATTATAAGTATTGCATAATGCCATATTGACTTGCTTGTGTCCCATTAATTGCATACATAGATGGACGACACCTTTTTCAAGCCATTCCTGAAAAGAAATATGTAATTCACATCAGTCAAGTATTGGTAAGTATCCACAAGGTTCTCTTTAACATTAAAGATAAAAAATATGTATTTTATGTCCCTAGAGGTTTGTTCTTGGCTCTGACAAAGTAAGGTATGTGCAAGGGACTCTCAGTTCACACAAAAATAACCCTGTCCTTTACTTGACAATAGTGAGTGTATGGGATGCAGTGCTAATACTTAGTTGTGTGTGGATCCCTTCCCGCTAAACAAGAGCTGGGTGATGTTCAATAATAGCAAGTGGGGCACAATCTGTGACAATGACTTCACGCTGAATCATGCCCATGTGCTCTGTTCCTATCGAGCATTTGTGAATGTCACTTGATCAAATAGTGCCAAGTGCAGAGCAGGCACATATGTTTTTGACACAGTATAATTATTGCATTATTTTATTTTGTAAAAAAGATTTTCCCAATGTGGTAAAAAAGATTTATTAAACTAATGTAATAACTAAGGACATCAAAAGAAAAAGGCACACAGTTTCTTATACCACACACGTGGGTAAGTAATGGAATTGTACTGAAATTTATGAGCTGACACATTGATTGAGTAGTAATGATCATACGCTTTGCTTACTTCTAACCTTCTGTCTGTAGTGTTAAAGTGTCTTTTGCTGAAGTTTCATATACTCAGTGGCCAATACATTTAATTATAAATCACACTATTTTCAGGTATAGATGTGGGGGCCAGACCGGGGGCAGAGGATTGAAGAGTAGTGATTATACACTGACATTAATTTCCATTGTGTTTCAGTAAGTCTTTGATGTTTTTCTTTTACACCATGGTTCTTTTATGTCCATTTAGTGCAACCAAACTGTGTGGATACAATTACTAGCCTGCTAGAAAGCACTGAGCAGAGCCTGCAGGAGCTGCATCATCAGGCCCATCATGACATTTAACCTTCATCATAGCCTTCTGTTCCTGCTCCACCTCCTCATCTGAAGGTGGGGTTGTTTCACTGATCTCACACTGCCACATCACAGGGACATTACATAGGGACTGCCACATGAAAGGGAAGAAAAACAAAAGCTAAAAATGAACAAATCCAAATTAATGTATTAGGACATAAAATCACAAAATTTTCGAAAGAGCGTAACGATTAATACATTTACTTTTCCATTTCGTTGAGGTAAATATAACCTAAATAATTTATTTCCTCATGATATGAGAGGTTTTCCATACATGTAATGATAGCAGAAAAATGTGTTAGTAGATAGATGCATAAGTGACTAAAATAAGTACATGGACTATTATATGTAAAGAGCAATATTAACCATTATTATAAACCAGTTTTTGTATTTGTTGATTTCCAACTAAATGTAAAATGGGGAATGAAACACTGGAGCAGGAACTTGAAATATAGTTTTTGCATAGAACAAATGTAAATATGTATAATATATAATGTAAAATAAATATTGTAGTTTCTAATGTATGAATACTGTTATTTGCTGTACAATTATCAGAAGGTCACGGTCTTGTGAACAGTGTTGTATGCATGAAGATTTGTGACTATAGTCCAGTCAGTTTATTTAACCTCTTAGGCTTCGTGGTTGTGTGAACGCAACTAATAGCCAATTGTTCACAGGTGTTAATGTTTAGCAATAGATTAAATAAATAGGGAGAAGAGTAACCATGACTAACTATACATCATTCTAAAGCTCTAAGTCTTAAGCAGCGATTTCAGATCACTGTTTTTCAATGGAAAACGTATAACGAATGTATTTGCTGAATTTGTGTGAGCAGTACACAACAACATGCATAAAAAAAACGCACTACTTACATCATTATTGTAATAACGAGTCACAAACACATCCACTGCTAATCCCGGTTTATTAGGAAAGATAAAGGTCCAGTGAACAACATGACGTAAAGCATTTCTGCTCCAAACAAAAAATGGTGTTGTAATTTAGATGTTTATTCCTTTGTTTACATCAAAGAACTTCGGCTGGTGTTTTTGTTTATATATTTCTGAATAACTTTCATATAAAACACGACATCTTGGTGACAAAAAACAAATATGGATGGTAGAATATAGTGTTACAAAACGGTTGAGACCACAAAAAAGTAAAAAAAAAATGATAAAAAAGTAAGAGAGTATAAATCTTGGGTGGAGTCTCCTCTCTCTCTCTGCAGGTGTCGCCATGTTTTTTTTATGCGCCTCATTTCATTTCAAACATTTATTTTCCCCCAGCCAGTAGCATTATGGAAACAAAATGACTGATGGACAATGTAGCCAATAAGGGCAGGATTCTAACGATATATGGGATAATACAATAGCCAATAAGGGCCAATAATAATAATAGCCAATAATAATAATAATAATAGCCAATAAGGGCAGGATTCTAACGATATATGGGAGGATTTTATTCTCCACGTGTGTGAGGAATGGTTTTATTACTCTTTACAAACTATTACTGGCTGAAGCATCGAAGAAGCAGTGACGAACCAGGAAGTGATGCAGCTCTCAGGTCAACATAAACAGCTGTTTATAGCTCGTGCTAACTGGACTTTGTTTACAAAAAAAAAGAAAACAATTAAAAAAAATGTACAATCAAATAAGTTTTTATCTGAGATTTGCACAAAAAGCAGCGATGTGGAAAATATTTTTGGGGCGGAGTAACAACAGAGACATGGAGCTCTACATCTGTAAGTTACAATAAATCTCCCCTTATAGCATTATACGATTTTATTGGTTTTATTGCCTGTTTGTTTTTATAAGAGAAATGCTTGAAAAGTAAGTGTGTGTGTGTGTGTGTGTGTGTGTGTGTGTGTGTGTTGTTGAGATTGGAATGGCCAGACATTAATATGAATGGCCATGTCTGTAGAACAATGGCTTGTCTGGCTACCTGGCCATCAATATAAATGCCAAATCAATATCAATAGCCCCAAACATGTATAACAAAAGCCTTTAATATGCAGACTGTATGAATAGAGTATGAATGATCACCTGAGTTTAGCAGGTGTCTCTCAAACAGGGGAGGAAGTATGAGACAGTCTCAGATAAATGTTTGTAGGAATCTCATTTGTTATGAAATCTTCATAAAATTAGAAATATAAACTCATGAGACATGTGGCCAGTACTTTTCTGGATTGCTCCAGGACTGATTTCATGTATTTATATATGAAAGGAAAAAAAAAATATTTAAGGAAGTTTTTTTCTACAGTACTTAATCATCTATAACTTTTTTTTTTTTAACAATATCAACAGTGAATAATGGACAGTAAAGCTCAAAGTGTCTTCTTTTTAGAGATATTTAAATTGTGTATGAAGCCCACTTTTATCAGGAACTTTTAACATTTACAGTTAGGTAGGGCATTTCAGCTGTAAGTCCCAAAATCAGTGTTGGAGGCTAACAGGTTAATATTCTACAAAAATACTATTTGTATAGTTTAACAATTCATCTGGTTGGCATTACAGCATGTACTTTATACAACTACAAATTAGCATAGGAAAGCTTGTGTGTAGTTCAAATTTAAAAACACGTTTCTAAGATTCATCACAAAGACAAGCAAAAACACATACTTAACTCAGAAATGCAGATTGGCAGGTTACCAGTAAGCATTCATGATTCATGATTACCAAGAGAAAGAGGGATAAAATTATTAAGGTATTTTAGTTCAGTCTATAGTAGAGACTTCTCATTAGCATTTCAGGCAAGCTACTTTCATAGTCAAAGAAGAAATTTATTTCAAAGTAAAATATAAATTAGGTAAATGTGGTTCAAACATCAAATTACTAATATGTCTTTTTTCCTGTTCTCTTTTTGCAGATGAAACATAGGGAAATGTGGCCTGGATTCAGAGGAAGACTCGCAACTGTGAACATATTGAAACAAACAACAAACATTTGTTACACTTTCTTTATTTTTCTGTTATAGAAAAATAGGTTATAGGCTAGTTTGTACTACACCCCAGAATTAGTGGTACATCTCATTATTATGTTTTATAAAGTTTAGACTGAGAGAGCAGGAGCATGGCCTTGTGTGGTACCGAACAAAAAAAACAGTGTACATTTATGTTGTAGGGATGTGTGTTGCTTCAGTTTCAGATATTAAAGATAATTTATAAATGCTTTCTGATGCTGATAATTCTTAGATTCTATTTCTCGATTTCCTGCATCAGAACACTTTAGGAACAAGCCGGCATTATTTATAGGCTACTTATTTATCTAGTGAACTTTTGATTAACCAAAATTGTTGAACCCAATACAAGTAACCCAGCCATTAGGGTTGCACAAGCCAGTGCACTCTTAGCCAAGGAAAAGGCATATGAGGAGCTGTATGAGAAGTTGGAAACTAAAGGAAGGAAAAAAGGATTTATACCAATTGGCTGGCAGAGGGACCGAGCTGGAAAGGATGTGCTGCAAATTAGAGCAATAAAGGATGGAGATGGAAATGTGTTGACTAGTGATAAGAGTGTGTTGAGATGATGGAAGGAGTATTTTGAGCAACAGATGAATGAGAAATGAGAGAGAGAGAAGGTTGGATGGTGTGGAAGTGGTGAAGCAGGAAGTGGATAGGATTATGAAGGAAGAAGCAGCGATTAAGAGGATGAAGAGTGGAAAGTTGGTTGGACCAGATGACAGAAGTAGTTGTGTTTGTGGATTTAGAGAAAGCATATGACAGGGTGCTGAGAGAGGAATTGTGGTATTGTATGAGGAAGTCAGTTGTGTCAGAGAAGTATGTGAGAGTGGGCCAGGACATGTATGAAGACATGAAGTGTGACAGCAGTAAAGTGAGCAGTTGGAACGACGGACTGGTTCAAGGTGGAGGTTAGACTGCATCATAGATCCGCTCTGAGCACTTTCCTGTTTGCAGTGGTGAGGGACAGGTTGACAGACAGGAGTTTCCATGGACTATGATGTTTGCGGATGATAATAATAAATAATTTATTTGTGGTGAGAGTAGGGAGCAGGTTGAGAAGAGCCTGGAGAGGTGGAGGTACGCACTGGAGAGGGAAATGAAAGTCAGTATCCTAGGCATATGCTTGTCCGACTCCACCATTATTAAACTAAAGAACTTATATTGAAGCTTAGTCGTGAACGGGGCTCTCTAGAATTCAATGGGGCGGTGATTCGTATTTTCCCGGACATTTTGGCTGAGGTGGTGAGGCGCCGTGCTGAGTTTAAGGACGTGAAAGCTTCTCTTCGCAGCATGGGCGTCACCTATGGAATGCTGCATCCCAATAAACTCCGTGTCGACTTTCAGGGACAGCGACATGTTTTCCACACTCCGCGGGCAGCGATGGATTTTTTTCACTGCTTCCATCAAGACTACAGCGAACAGGGCCTGACGAGCAGAATTTACCCGAAGCTTATAAAGTAGAGTAAAAGTAAAAAAGTAAACGAAAAAATAAGAAGAGTAAAATTTTGTGTTCTGTCTGTATTTGTTACATAAGGCCACGTTAATTGTCATATGTAACACACTGCTGATAACTTGTACATATCGTAATTCAGTTCACGGAGCACTGCCGAAAGGGCAGCCAATAATTGAAGGAACCTGTTAGTTGTTTTCTTTTGTATCTGACTGTTTCCAGTTAGGTTTGTAGTAGCTATGGGTGTTAGACCCTATGTCCACTCTGGATGTTCAGAGGGGATAGGGCTTGTTTATGCTTTTATTTTTGTTTGTTTGTTTTGTGCACCTTCGATCATCTTGTTTTTGATTGCTCTTCTCTCTAATGCTCTCTCTTTAAAAAACCCTGACCAATTTATTGACTCTATTAAACCTTTGGTGACTAAAAATGCCTGATATGCACCAAGCTACTGGGGGCAGGTTTAAAATGATTAGTTGGAATGTCAAAGGCTTAAATAATAAGGTAAAGAGTGTAAAATATTTTCTCATTTAAACAACTTAAAAGCCAAGGTATTTTTTTTTTTTTTTTACAGGAAACTCATTTAAAGATCTCTCACCACAAAAGCTTGCTCAGGTCCTGGGTGGGACAGATCTTTTATTCGGGATATAATTGTAAAGCTAGAGGTACCGCCATCCTAATCAATAAGAATACCCCGTTTACCCCCTCAAATGTTATTTCAGATCCCAATGGAAGGTATGTGATTGTCTCAGGCTCCCTTTATAATTGCCAAGTTACTTTGGCAAGCATTTATGCGCCTAACTGGGATAATCCAGACTTTTTTATTAAGCTTTTCTCTAAACTTTCAGACTTAAATTTTTATCAACTAATTATGGGAGGTGACTTTAATTGTGTTCTAAACACTGTTTTGGACAGGTCATCTCCAAAATCAGCTCTCCCATCCCGATCTTCGAAAATAATTAACTCCCTTTTAGAGTTGTACGGAGTGACGGATGTGTGGCGTCTTCTGAACCCCCTTTCTAGAGTCTTTTCCTTTTTCTCTCCAGCTCACCACACGTATTGATTATTTTTTTCATTGACAGTAAATTCATCCCTTCAGTAAAGTCTTCCTCTTATGAAAGTATAATTATCTCCGATCATGCTCCAGTAACTCTCGAACTGGCTCCCCCTGGCTGCTATAGGTCCTTATATGCTTGGAAAATGAATGTATTACTTTTGTCAGATAACCACTTTGTTCAGTTTCTCTCAGAAAAGATCTCTACATTTCTTGAAATTAATTCAACAGAAGGAATCTCTACATCTTTACTTTGGGAAACACTCAAAGCTTATTTACGTGGAGAAATTATTTCTTACTCTACTCATATCAAGAGACTCCGTAATAAGAGGCTTCTCGAACTCTCTGAGCAAATTGGCATGTTAGATCAGGATTATGCAAGCCACCCAACTCCTTCGTTATATAATGAAAGGGTCAGTCAGAATCTTTTGAGGATTCTAACGCTATCAGTTGTTTTTTTGATAATCTTAACATCCCCCAAATTGATAGCGAATCAAAAGCCAAATTGGACGAACCTATTATCTTAACAGAAATTATGCAATCTATACCACAAATGCGGAGTGGAAAATCTCCGGGCCCAGACGGTTTTCCGACAGAGTTTTTTTTAAAAAGCTTTCCCCTCAGCTCCTCTCGGTCTTTGAAGAGTCTCTGAACGACGGTTACCTACCCCCCTCTTTACGTCAGGCGTCAATTTCTCTCCTATTAAAGCCCGATAATAATCCGTTGTAGTGTGGATCGTACCGCCCAATCTCACTCCTCAATGTGGATGTAAAAATGTTGGCAAAAGTTCTCTCTCTTAGATTAGAAACTGTTATCCAAGACATCATTCACCCAGACCAGACCGGATATTAAAAATAGGCAGGGTTTTTTTAATATCAGACGGATTATGAATATATTTTCCCTTTATCTGACTTTTCTATGCCTGAGGACCTTGGTTTCTCTCGATGCAGAGAAGGCATTCGATCGAGTTGAGTGGGACTATTTATTTTTTACATTAGAAAAATTTGAATTTGGTGATAGATTTGAGTCCTGGGTAAAACTCATATTCCTCTCCCTTGGCGTCCGTGAGAACGAACGGTGTTAGCTCAGGTAATTTTACTCTTTACCGTGGCACCAGACAGGGTTGCCCACTATCCCCTCTTCTGTTTGCTTAAGCTATAGAACCTCTCGCGATCTCCCTTCGTAATAACCACAATATCACTGGTATTATTAGAGCAGGAAATAAAAGAATTCTCTTCATGCGAATGACATAGTGGTGTATGTTTCAGATCCAGAATCGTCTCTTCCCTACGTCTTAGATATTTTAAATCAATTTAGTGGTGTCTCTGGTTCTAAATTAAACTTACATAAGAGTGAGCTTTTTCCAATTAATTCTTCTGCAAGCTCTATTCCAATATCAACATTACCATTTAAATTAGCCTCGGACAACTTCAGGTACTTGGGAGTAACAATAACACGGATGTATGGTGACTTATTTAAGCATAATTTTATTGCATTGTTAGAGAAAACCAAGCAAGATCTTGCCAAATGGATGACTCTTCCGCTCTCTCTGGCAGGTAGAATCAATAGTATAAAAATGTATATTCTTCCCAAATTTATTTTCCTATTTCAAAGTATTCCACTTTTTTTTTTTACCAAAAATTTTTTTTAAGACCTTAGATCAAGCAGTATCTAATTATATTTGGAACAGAGGCCCAATAAGGATCCAAAAATTGTTTCTTCAACAGCCCCAAAAACTAGGCGGGTTTGCACTCCCTTACTTTTTAATATATTACTGGGCAGCAAATATCCATAGTATTCTCTACTGGAGCCAGTCACATTATGGCCTGTGCCAATGGGTTCCGGAATGGGTTGAGATAGAATGTAGTTCCTGTACTCGTGCCTCTGCATGCTTTATTATGCTCTTCATTAGCATTGAAGACATCCAATTACTCCTCCAATCCTTTAGTTCTACAAAGCCTTAAAATCTGGAAACAATTTAGGAAACATTTCGGTTTCCAGGCAGCATCAGGTCTGTCTCCTATATACAAAAACCCCTCCTTTCTACCATCTATCTAGGACGGATCCTTTGCACTGTGGTTTAGAAGGGGCATTGTAAACATTAATGATCTTTTTCAGGAGAATGCATGTCACATTTTCCTACCTGTCAGAAAAATTCAACCTCCCTAAAACTAATTTTTCCCCGATATCTCCAAATTCGTGATTTTGTATGGAACACATCCTCTCATTTCCCGCACCCACCTCCTAAACAAGAGATTGATCAAGTTTTAGAATCAAAACTTTGTACGGGTACTGTCTCTAATATTTATAAAACTATTTTTTCATTCATTGTCCAGTCAGGCTCTTCATCCCTTTCTAAAATAAAGAGTAACTGGGAATCGGACCTCAATTACAATTTCACGGATGAGGAATGGTCCAAGGCCCTTGGTCGTGTACATACCTCGTCTATATGCGCCCGTCATTCGTTAATACAGTTTAAATTAGGGATGCACCGAAATGAAAATTCTTGGCCGAAACCGAAAAAGAAGGAAAGCAAGGCTGAAAACCGAAACACCGAAAGAAATTATGCCAATTATTATTACCATTGCATTTATGGCTATGACTGTGTACTAACCTTACTAGAATCAAGGCATTTCAATTGCATAAATTAATATTAAAGTTTTAAAGAATAAATAAATGACAAATTATGAAAATATTTATTTATAGCACATTGCAACAATGCACAGGATAAAATAAATTAAATTTAGTCTTAAATGTTTAACTTAAATGCACTCATGTGTACATTAAATAATAATGTACAGGCCCTCTGGCCTGCTGAAAGGTTGTAAAATTAAATATGTTCTTTCATAAAAACAAAGTGCATTCAGAACAAGTGCAACTGCTTAAAGATACAGTACAACAATATCACTGCGAAACTTTCTGCCTTTTCAAAAACGCAGACCACAGTCCACCACAGACGGAGTGCGCATGCTCGGAGGGGTTTTGCTTTTCTGTGTGTTTGCGTTCCTCTTATATTCAGCATAGCGATCAGATGTTTGGATTTCAAATTAAACCCGACGTGGAGAAAGTTTTTGCAGACGCACCCCCTCTTGAAATTTCGGCATTACGTTATGCAAATCGCTATCCGTGGGACTTTCTCAGATATACTGAAATACGTCCACACCGCAGACATGTTTTAGACAAGCACGTGCAGGCAGCGGTTTCTGTTTGCGTCATCACAACAAACTGTTTCGGCCGTGTTTTTTCGGTGATCAAAGTCTTTGGGTCGTTTTCTGCCGAAAATTTTCGGTGGTCAAATATTCGGTGCATCCCTAGTTTAAATTGTTGCATAGAGTGTATTGGACAAAGACCAAACTATCTAAGATTAACCCTGGTTTGGATCCAACTTGTGACTCTTATCATACTTTTTGGCTTTGCCCAGCCTTGACCTCTTTCTGGACATCAATTTTTAAATCAATCTCTGAATACTTCATTTTAGATAATAAACCGTGTCCCCTAATAGCATTATTTGGACTCAATCCCACATATCCCTCCTTGTCATCCTTACAATCAAACATGCTCGCCTTTTCTTTTATAGAAGCAAAGAGACTTATATTACTGAATTGGAAGAATCCTCACCCAACCAGTTATTCTCATTGGATACATGACCTGTCGCAATTTATTCAAATAGAAAAGATCAGATTTACATTACTTGGTATTACGGAAAAGTTTTACACCGCCTGGCATCCATCCTTATCGTATTTAAGAGAAAGAGGAACGAGAAAAAAAAAAAATACTGTTCTCTTTGTTTAGCCTTTTTGAGCTCTTCCCCTTGCCCCTGACTTCTTTGTAGATGTAGAAAGGAAAAAGGAGAACATATATCTTTGAGAGTGCTAATGTACTTAGGTGCAAACCTCTTATTTTGTTTTATTTTGCTTCATTTTTTCTTTCTTTCTCCTGTTCATGATGCTCACATTCATGATTGTGATTGTATGTATAACTTAGAAAGAGAGAGACCAATTTTTTGTTGTTGGACTAGATTAACCACTGTTCCATTGTCTCTCTCGCCCAAGTGTCTTTCTGTTTGAAGTGCATCACTAAAAAAGATTTGGACTAAATGTTGTTTTTGCCGCTAATAAGAACCGTTATAACTGTATAAGCAGGTAAGATAAGGACGCAAACATTTTTTAAACGTATAGCAACAAAATCAGCCAATCAGAAGAGAGTATACGCAACTTGGGCCAAAAGTAAAAAAAAAAGCTCCAAAGTTAAAAAAAAAAAGGCTCCACCAATTAGATTGCAAGGGAGGCGGGTGCATGTATTGTGGAGACCATTGGAAGCGCTTGGGTGCATTCCCAGACTGCATAACTAACGCATAGTTCGCAGGTCACCATGGCATTGCAAAACGAAGGTTTCAAAATGAGAGAAATTGTTTATTTACAAGTAGGACAGTGCGGCAACCAAATTGGTGCCAAGGTAAGAATGAAAGTCTTTTATTTTAACACTTGTATAGATTTTTTTAGGCATGTCTCCGAGGCTCTCTGAAGGCCCTGGGCGTTTTCTCTGACATGGTGAAAGGTTTCGTCTCGTTTATTTTAACAATCCGGTATATTTTCTATGATTGTATCTCTTATTACGCGCCCCCCTTTTTTGTCTTTTTTTTTTTTTTTTTTTTTAATAAACGGTTATCTATCGATTTTAATACTAATCCTCGCATGTGGTAAGCAGTCATTGTGAAGCTTAGTAGTCAGTAAATGATGAATTTGTTGGATAACAGCTTAACAATAATGAACTAACGGCGAAACAATGCAGCTGCTAAAGGCTTAAACATGCCACGCCCTGTTCTTAAAATGGCTGCCGGCTTCTGGTCGCTTCCAAATGGAGAAATTTCTCCTCAGTCTGGATAACAAACGCCACATTTTTACACTCTCGCTCTCTCAAATGTAATAATAAACACCAGAGATATGCCTAAATGGTTTTTATTTTTAATTTGGTGCGATAAAACTGCCTGAACAGCCTGCATATGTGGGTTCAGTCTTCCTGTCTGTATAGTTGTTCATGGAAATTTTTGTTGACGCAACATTTGTTTTTGTTTTTTTTGTTTTTTAAATACACATTTTTTATTTATAAAAAAAAAAAAAAAAAGTTTTCCTCTTCTCTTCCCCTACTCTTTCTCCTTCTCCATTTTTACAAAAATGTTTTTGTCCCCTAAGTTCTGGGAAGTCATTAGTTACGAGCATGGGATTGTCATGGGAAAGAATCAAAGTCTACTACAATGAAGCTTCAGGTAAGCCTTTATATATATATATATATATATATATAAATAAATAAATAAAAGGAGTTCATCCAACTCCGTTTGCAGTCTATTTTTTTTGTGAATTGGCTTTGCCCTGTAGACTCATTTTTCAGTGACTGTACTCAGTTCTATTATTTTATCTCTCACGCTTAACAGTACAGACGTACAGATGTACTGCATCAGAAGTTGTCTGCCAGGTAAGCAACGACCACCCTCTGAAGAGTAGATCCCTGTGGTGTCTCCAAATGTTTTACCTCTGAAAAGAGGGAGATAAAAAAATCATGAACACGCGGATGTTTCCCCACTGCAAACTTTATGTAGAATTATATTTTCATGACAGTTGACAATAACAAATAATACACTTTGCCAAACATAAATGGTCTTCTCTCATTTCACACATTTTACAATACTTGTTAATTATATACCCTTTAGTTATTTATATATAATTAGTTATTTATAATCAATAAT
This sequence comes from Silurus aristotelis, assembly GCF_946808225.1. Classification (NCBI taxonomy): domain Eukaryota; kingdom Metazoa; phylum Chordata; class Actinopteri; order Siluriformes; family Siluridae; genus Silurus; species Silurus aristotelis. The sequence goes on from NC_139587.1 coordinate 18,384,777, forward strand.
ACATTAATTAATACAGCTTTTTAGAATTGCATCTGAAAATACATCAATATCTTCAATTATCCCCAATATATTCACCTTTTTTCAGCAAATCTACCAATCAACACTAAATTAGCAGGATTAAACATTAAATACAATGCAAAGGTTAAACTCTCTCTGAATATATATAGCTTCGCGCCATTTTGTGGACCTTGCGCCATCTCACACCTGAGCTCGTGCCTCTACATGCACACATTTACACATTTAAACATCTTTAACAAAACACAATCGGTCTAATTCTAGCATTTACACTCTTAACCATTATATTATCATCACATAAAAACATTATTTCCTTTTTCTCATTCAAACTAATACCTGAAAAGATTGAGATGAAAAATCATGAACACACGGATGTTTCCCCATTGCAAACTTTATGTAGAATGAAGAAACCCGCGAGTTCTCCCTCTAATGATCAAGCAGGGAAAAGCAATCGATCTGATTGCACCAAACTAATCGAACACAGATGAACACGGATGAACTAACATGACAAACAAATTACCTTACAACTTTTATAAACAGTTGTAAACATTCACAACATTTGTAACCTATCTTTACTGCTTCGCAGATTTATGCTATTGAATACATATTTCAATCCATCACATCTGCGGTTTCCTGGGCAGCTCAATGCTGACCTGCGTAAGCTGGTGCCTTTCCCTCATCTCCACTTCTTTATTCCTGGTTTTGCCCCACTGACCAGCAGGGGTAGCCAGCAATACCGTGCCCCCACCGTGGCTGAATTAACCCAGCAGATGTTTGATGCCAAGAACATGATGGCCGCTTGTGACCCATGTCACGGCCGCTAACTCACGGTGGCCGCATGTCCATGAAGTAGGTGGATGAGCAGATACTCAATATGCAGAACAAGAACAGCAGCTACTTTGTCGAATGGATCCCCAACAATGTAAAGACGGATGTGTGTGACATCCCACCCCATGGCCTAAAAATAGCTTCCACCTTCATCGGCAACAGCACTGCTATCCAGGAGCTGTTCAAGCGTGTCTCCGAGCAGTTCACAGCCATGTTCAGACGCAAAGATTTCCTGCACTGGTAAACAGGTGAAGGTGTGGACAAGATGGAGTTTACTGAAGCTGAGCGCAACATGAATGACCTGGTGTCAGAGTACCAGCAATACCAGAATGCAACTGCTGAAGATGAAGAGGTTGAGAAGGAGGGAGAAGAGGAGCAGGCTTAAACATGTTCAACAAATATTCCTGTTTCTTCTAAGCTCTTGTTACTTTTAATACAAATAAAACATGTACTTTAATAATCCTTTTCCTTGTCGTGAATTAATCCCCAAAAGTTAATAAAAAAAAATAATTAATTGTTAAAAGTGACCAATTGGCTCTGTTGCAGGGTTCTGTTAAGCTTCATTTGGTTTTATTCTGGTAACCAACTGCAGTAATCACATTGCAATCCTTTTGAATAATCAAACCACTGTTTATCTGCTTGTGTTGCACCAAAGTGGTTTCATGGGTGTGTTTATATAGAAGAACTACGGTCAATTGTCTGCCTAAGATTGCTGTTTCTTCCAGTTGAATTCATGTAAAACCTGGCAGCATGTTGGTGATTGGTTGTTTACTGAATGCTTAACCAGTTAAGTAGTTATCCACTCATAAATAATAAGAGATGACCGTTTCTGCTAAATGTATTTGAGTAAAAATTAAGAAGCCTTTTGTGCTATTGAAATCCAGCAGGTTGTAGTTGGTAAAGATATCCATGGTGTGTGGTGCAGTGTGAGGAGCGATGAGGTCTCTGAGAAAATATCACCTTTTTACCTCAGCGACCTTATCACTCCTCGAACTTTCCTTTGATGTACGGCATGCCTGGAGTCTTAAGGCTTTCACACGGTTCTTAAGGACTATGAATTCTAGGTGTTTTCTTATTGTTTTCTATCCACTCTGTACCACCTGCTATAATTGAATCTGACATTTATGCATGTCGGATGCTCGAGGGCTGACCTGTTTCCGGCCCCATTCATTTTCTATGGTGAAAAAAAAAGTCAGTTTGTGGACACTGACCGTTCGACTCGCATCGACTTATTCGAGTATTAGCACGTTTTACCAACTGGCTGCACGATTTGACGTCTGTTTTGTAGCACAAAAACTGCAGGGATAGATAAGAAAAATAATAATTTGGTAAGCAGGTAAAGTGAAGCTGCAACATTTAATGTATATTACAATGAAGCCCCCCACAGAGTTTCAAATAATTAGTGTTTAAAGGATGGAATGCTGAAACACTATTGTTTTGTAGAGATTATTATTAATTATTATTTCACCATAAAACCAATTGTCCAGACCAAACTGCATGGCCTAGAGACTTGAAACTTTGTCAGATAGAGCTCAATTTGGTGAGAGGTTGACTCAAGTCAAGTTTATTTCTATAGCGCTTTTCACAACAGACATTGTCTCAAAGCAGCTTTACAGAAATCAACAGTCAAGGTGAACGGTGTGCATTTATCCCTGATGAACAAGCCGTGGCAACTGTGGCAAGGAAAAACTCCCTTAGATGTAATGAGGAAGAAACCTTGAGAGGAACCAGACTCAAAAGGGGAACCCATCCTCATTTGGGTGTCATCAAGAGTTTGATCATAAATCTTTCAACAATATAAAACACTAGAGAGTGAGAACTAATATAAGTACAGGAGTATAAGATTAAAAGTAATATTCTTTCTACAGTCTTATACAGTCTATATGGTTAGTGGCTCCTAGTTTTATGAGCTCAACATTTGTGATCATCAGCTTCTCCATGCCAGAGCCTTGACACACTCCAGGAGGTCCAATGTCAAAACCGGCATCTACTTCTTCAAAGGTCCATAATCTTCATGAGGTGGGATGTGACTGGAGCTGGCCAACCTCAGGATGCCTCAGGATGGGGAGAGAAAGAGAATCAGTGGAGCGGAATTAGCGTAGCTGCTGTTCATGATATTAACAGCACAAGTTGATAATGTGTATATGATCAGATGTTCTGGAGCACAAGGTTATGATGTGAGACATATGTTATGTGTGGGCTTTGCTAAAAAGATATGTTTTTAATCTGCACTTAAACTGGGAGAGTGTGTCTGAGCCACGAACACTGTCAGGACGATTATTCCAGAGTTTAGGAGCTAAATGTGAAAATTATCTACCGCCTTTAGTGGACTTTGCTATTCTAGGAACTACTAGAAGCCAAGGGTTTTGAGATCTCAGGGAGCGTGGCAGATTGTAGCGTGTTAAAATACTGGAAAGATACATGGGAGCCAAACCATTTAGTGCTTTATAAGTAAGAAGTAGTAGTTTGAAGTCTATTCGAAACTTAACATGGATGATAAGATTGGGGTTATATGGTCATATTTTCTTGACCTTGTAAGAACTCTTGCTGCCGCATTCTGAACTAACTGAAGCTTTTTTATTAATGATGCAGGACATCCACCTAGTAATGCATTACAATAGTCTATTCTGGAGGTCATGAACGCATGGATGACCTTCTCTGCATCGGATATAGATAACGTTTCTTAACTTAGAAATATTTCTAAGGTGAAAGAAGGCTGCTTTTGTAACTTGGTTGATATGATTATTAAAAGACAAGTTGCTGTCTAAAATAACTCCCAGGTCTTTTACCATTGAACTAGTGGTTACAGAACATCCGTCTAAATGCAGGTTGAGATGCTGGAGCTTCTGTATACTGGTTTTTAGGCTGATGAGCAAAATCTCCATCTTATAAGAATTTAGTAGTAGAAAGTTATGGGTCATCCAATCTCTTATTTCTTTAACACACTCAGTTATGCAAGCTAATTGAGCTGTATCACCTGGTTTTGTTGAGATACATAGCTGGGTATCATCAGCATAACAATGAAAGCTAATTCCATGCCTTCTAGTAATATTTCATAAGGGAAGCATGTATATTGTGAAAAGCAGGGGTCCTAGAACTGAACCTTGTGGCACGCCATACTTTACTAGCATTAGCCTGGATAACTCTCCATTTAAGTCTACGAAATGGTAACGATCGGACAGGTAGGATTTAAACCAGCTTAATGCCTGTCCCTGAATGCCAATGTAATTCTATAAGCGGAGCTTATAGAGTACTAACCAGGCCGGACCCTGCTTAGCTTCCGAGATCAGATGAGATCGAGCGTTCTCAGAGTGGTATGGCATAGTATGCACACAGTATCAACCCAGTTGGCCAATTGGGGGCGCTATGGTTAAAAAATTAATTGCACACTTTTCTGGCCATAGCTCATACAACATATCTCTTAGACTCAAAACTTTCAGATATTTGGAATCCTTCAGTCCAACCAACAAAAAAGCCTATTGACTTTTTTACGGTCTACGAAGTTCGCTTTTTCGGTCAAATTAAGTGGGTATGTTCATATTGTATTTTTTCCTTATGACCTTTGGTACCTCATTTGTTTGAACCCCGCTTATCGCTGCTTGCAGCTATATTCTCTTTTCAGAATGCCTTTGCATATGTGTATTCCTTTTAAAACGTTGTTGTGAAACCAGCTAATCAGACGCGAGTGCATGCGTTTTTTAGCCAATAGTCGTGTCATGTTTGCCTCACCAATTAAATCGTTGGAGGGGCGGGGCTATGGCGTAAGGCGACCAATGGGAGCTGATTTTTTGACCGTGTAAATAGCGGTGTTTGTGACGTTCTGGCTTCAGTTTTGCCGGAGAGAACGAAGTGTAGCAGCTTGTGTTTGTTTTTAGTTTTATTTAGACGGAAAACAATGAGGGAGATTCTTCATTTACAAGCAGGACAGTGTGGCAACCAGATTGGTTCCAAGGTAAGAAATGAACATTGTCCACCACATTTTTACACTCTCGCTGTTCGAATAACTACATGTTCAACTGTAATTGAAGCTGAGAGAGAAACTTTTGTCCGCATCGTTTGCGACAGCGGATTGAAATGATTTTGTAGACTTAAGAAGACAGACTCCTGTGATTTTCAGTCATCCAATCAGTGTTATTTGTTGACAAGTGGTTGAGACTAAATAAATAAGAAGACTTAATTTTTTTCCCCTCTCTTTTTACTATTGTTTTTTTCCTTTTAGTTCTGGGAAGTAATTTGTGACGAGCATGGGATTGACCCAACAGGCAGTTACCATGGTGACAGTGATCTTCAGCTAGAAAGGATTAATGTCTACTACAATGAAGCTACTGGTGAATATATATAATATATATATTTTTTTTAAGAATATCCTTTTTAAAATTCTTTTGTAGTTACATGTTTACTAGTGTTGCTTGGAAAGCATCACTCTTATAATTACTCAGATTATTTTTAATATTAGGGGTTTAAGCATAAAACCCTATTTTTATTGTAGAGATTTATTATTAATGATCCGCCCTAAAATTGATCGTGCAGACTAACCCATAAGGCCTAGAGCAGGGGTGGCCAACCAGTTAGAGGCTGAGAGCCACATTTGTTTTACTGTGTTACCACAAAGAGCCACATCATACACATGGGCACACATGAACATCACCCATCCCTTCCTCTCTCTCTCACACACACACACACACACACACACACACACACACACACACACACACACACACACACCTCTGCTCAGCCAGATTTATTGTAAATGTCACACACCAACATAATGACAGAAATTGACTCCCACAGTTCTAAAACCACAGGACAGTCATTTTCAACAATGAACATTGTGTGCACTGTCTCACACACACAAACTCTTAGTTTAACCAAGTCCACAAACAAAAATATAATAATTTACAATAACGGTTTTCTTTTACTATGCATGTTACTTAGTGGGACTTTTGGCATTGCTTGCCTTGAACAATCCCCATCAAATCTGGCTCATATTCCGTTGTTGCCACTCAAAGCAATTCTTTCACATGGGTGTCAGTCAGAACAGATTGATGCTTTGATTTCACGTGTTTCAGGGTAGAAAACACAGACTTTGTTTGTGTTGTTTTTTTGTGTTTTTTTTGTGTGTGTGTGTGTGAGAGAGAGAGAGAGAGAGAGAGAGAGAGAGAGAGAGAGACATAAGAAACGAATACCACTGATGTGTGTGTTTATTTTAAATTAAATTTCTCATGTGTTTATAATATTAATCTTTGGTTGTTCCAGATTCAATGTTTATGCAAAACTAAAATTTGTTTCCATATGAAACGATTGAACATCTGGAGAGATAGAAAACATGCACAATTGCAGTCAATTGTTCAATAAATATTGAGTTTGGCCCACGACATCGTCCCAGTTTTTAATTTTGGCCCATTGTGAATTTGAATTTGACACCCCTGGACTAATGTAAAGGGCTACCAGTTTGATACACACTTCTGAAATACCAAATTTGCAATTATATGTTGTTATTAATAATTAATGATATTTATCTATATCAGGGTGTCAAACTCAATTGCACAGGGGCCAAAACAAAGCACACTTTAGGTCGTGGGCCGAACAGGATAAACATTTATTGAACACACTAAAACAGTGTTTTTTGAACATAAATATTAAATAAAAACAGACAGGAATATTATTCCAAAATAAATCAACTTAAACTTTAAATAACTTCAGATATTTTGCTCTCCATAAACATATCTCCAGTGAAACACCAGACGTCTCACAGCTTCATCATGCAGCTCTTCAGAAACTCTCCCTCAGTAAATAACCGGCTGATGTGCCTCTGATTTCTCCTCTGCTTTCACACCAGCTTCACTTTGCGATTTTGCTCTGGTGAAACACGTCTGCTGAAATGTCAGATTCTTCTTTAACTCTTCTACTTTCTGTATCTTCTGCTCTGCATTCAGGTTTTTCAGCTTGGCCAGATGGTGAAGCGAAATTTTGGGAAAGGTTGACAAAGAATCAACCCAGTTGGCCAAACAGCTAGTTGGCTACGGTCCAAAATACACAATTTACACAACATATTTTACACAATTTTGACCATAGCTTGTACAAGGTTTATCGTAGACTCAAAACTTTTAAATGCCTTTTGGTGTATTTGCTCTATGAAGTTAGCTTTTAACATAACTCAATTTTAGGGAAAAAACATACTTTTGCAAACTTGTCCTAGGTCTTTCGTGCCATCGGAACAAAACCAGTATAGCAATGTTCAGTAGACTGGGATTGATTATATATTGCCAATTTCTACTCACTGTTTAAAGGGTCGCCAAAATGCTCAAAGTAAGCGGGTCACTGACAAAAATGGTTATATGTCATGAATGTGTCTATGAGCTCAATCCTTAATAAAAAATAAATAAATAATAATAATAATAATTTGACATTTGACTTGGTACTTCGCACGCAGTGTCTGTCCAATGTGCCATAAGGTTTCATGATATTTGTGTATCTTAAAAAACATGGCCGCCATCTGGGAATTACAAGTGATCACCCGTTGGACAACGTTACCAGAGTCGTATTACGACGAAACTCGGTGGTCATGTTCCTAATGTCTTTTTCTTTATGACCTTCAGTACCTCAGTTGCTTGAACCCTGCCAATTTCTGCTTGCAGCTTCATTTATTTATTATTATTATTATTATTATTATTATTATTATTTAGTTTAAATTTTTTTGGTATTCTTTTTCTTCTGGACAAACAAACCATAGCACAATCTTGCAGCCTGTTTGTACAACATGTGCTATTACTTTATTTTGGTCTCTTGGTACTCTAAAAGCCTGGAAATTTTGGGTAATGGCTGGTTTATTGCCTCATAGAAAATAACAGGGAAGCATAAAGGATTTGGTCATTGAAACGCAAACAGGACATGAACTGTATGAAAGCCCAAATACTCGCTGGCATTCCAAAACTACAGAAACAGACATGCACTTATTGTATTTTAATATTTTTATTTTATTATTATTATCATTTATTATTATCATTTATTATTATCATTATTATTATTATATATATTTTTTTTTGTCAAGGTGGCACCACACTACTGGCAGCCTGTTGAAGTAGTTTATTTATTTTTTGCAATTTGAACCTAGCCCTAATATCGTTACCTAGTGTAATACCTAGCTTTAATATTCTTCTACATCTTTTGTGGTACTTTTTCTGTGAACTGACTGCTGTAACATTATAATTCCCCCTTGCGAATAAAGTTCTCTATCTAAATGAATATTACCATTTTAATCTTTTCAGGTGGCAAATATGTCCCCCGTGCTGTGCTGGTGGATTTGGAGCCGGGTACCATGGACTCTGTGAGGTCTGGACCATACGGACAAATTTTCAGGCCAGACAACTTTGTTTTTGGTAACTATTGCATAACATTCTAATAGTTTAAATTTTTTTCCTTCCTTATCATACAGACCCAAACCAGTAAATCTAATACGGTCTTATCTGTTTTGCAGTCAAATTTGTGTTTATTCTGATTGTGTCCTTGTTGTTATTTGCCATGTGTTTTTTGCTTCCTGTAGCTCTGTATGTATGATTCTTCATTGCTTCTTCTCCACAGGAAAAAGTGGTGCTGGTAATAACTGGGCCAAGGGCCACTACACAGAAGGTGCTGAGCTGTTGGACTCTGTATTGGATGTGGTGCGTAAGGAGGCTGAGAACTGCGACTGCCTGCAGGGTTTCCAACTTACTCACTCCCTGGGTGGGGGTACTGGGTCAGGCATGGGCACCCTGCTCATCAGCAAAATCCGAGAGGAGTACCCTGACCGCATTATGAACACCTTCAGCATTGTCCCCTCCCCCAAAGTATCAGATACAGTGGTGGAGCCTTACAATGCCACCCTGTCAATTCACCAGCTGGTGGAAAACACGGATGAGACATTTTGCATTGACAACGAAGCTCTGTACGACATCTGTTTCCGCACCCTGAAGCTCACGACACCGACATACGGTGACCTCAACCATTTGGTCTGTGCCACCATGAGTGGAATCACAACATGTCTGCGGTTCCCTGGGCAGCTCAATGCTGACCTGCGTAAGCTGGCTGTCAACATGGTGCCTTTCCCTCGTCTCCACTTCTTTATTCCTGGTTTTGCCCCACTGACCAGCAGGGGTAGCCAGCAATACCGTGCCCTCACCGTGGCTGAATTAACCCAGCAGATGTTTGATGCCAAGAACATGATGGCCGCTTGTGACCCACGTCACGGCCGCTACCTCACGGTGGCTACCATTTATCGTGGCCGCATGTCCATGAAGGAGGTGGATGAGCAGATACTCAATATGCAGAACAAGAACAGCAGCTACTTTGTCGAATGGATCCCTAATAACGTGAAGACTGCTGTGTGCGACATCCCACCCCGTGGCCTAAAAATGGCTTCCACCTTCATCGGCAACAGCACTGCTATCCAGGAGCTGTTCAAGCGCATCTCTGAGCAGTTCACAGCCATGTTCAGACGCAAAGCTTTCCTGCACTGGTACACAGGTGAAGGTGTGGATGAGATGGAGTTCACTGAAGCTGAGAGCAACATGAATGACCTGGTGTCAGAGTACCAGCAGTACCAGGATGCAACTGCTGAAGATGAAGGGGAGGTTGAGGAGGAGGGCGAAGAGGAGCAGGCTTAAAGAATTTCAGTGATGCTCCGGGTTCGTCTAAGGTCTTGGTCTATTTAATTCCAATAAAACATGTACTTTAACAATCTTTTTCCTTGTAGTGAATTAATCCCAAAAGGTAATAACTTTTTTTTTTTTTTTTTTATTAATTGTTAAGAGGTGACCAATTGGCTCTGTTGCAGGGTTCTGTTCAGGTTTCAGTTGGTTTAATTCTTGTGACTAACTGCAGTAGTCACACTGCAAACCTTTTGAATCATCAAACTATTGTTCATCTACTTTTTTTGCACCAAAGTACTTTCAGGGGGCTTCTTTCTGCCTTTTCTGTTTATCCAGAAGAACTATGGTCCATTATCTGCCTGAGGTTGCTGTTTCTTCCTGTTCATGTAAAAACAGGCAGCATGTTCAGTGCTGATGAGATCAGTCAGGTCTGATGCATCATTTTAAATCTTGGACAAATGTAGGTTTGATCATATCTGTTGTTCCTGTCTTCAGCTTCTGGCCCTCGAGATCAGTGTTTCTACACAGATCCACAAAGCTGAGCACATCGAAAGGAAAAGGCACACAGTGAGTAAGTACTGCAATTGTAGTAAAACGTATGAGCTGACACACTGAATGAGGAGTAAAGATGATACACCGTTTTTACTGCTTACCTTCTGTTTGTAGTGTTGAAGTGTCTTTTGCAAAGGTTTCATACACTCGGTGGCAAAAACATTTTATTATAATTAATACTATTTTTATGTACAGATTTTGGGGGCAGACCAGGGACAGAAGACAAAAGTTATTTATCAACTGGCACTATTTTAATGTGTATTTGATGGTTTTTATTTATACCTCTTTGGCTGGTTTCATGCGGCTCATATCGTAGTTTGTGGTTTTTTTTTTTTATGTGTGTGTTCGCTTCGCTTGAGTTCAATACGGTATTTTTTAAACTTAAATGAGCTTGCCCCTACTGATATAACTTTGTGGTATATCAGACCTGGGCAAACTACAGGGCAAACCCTTTGTACGTCCTTGTCTGGCCCGCGTGAGGCCAATCATCATAAATTACAGGGATGCACCGAAAATTCGGCCACCGAAAATTCGGCCACCGGAAAATTTTCGGCCGAAATACCTAATTCACCGAAACAACACGGCAGAAACACAATTATAATGATATAAAAAAGCGCAGCCAGCACACCGTTATCTGGATAAGAGCCAACATGTCTGCGGTGTGCGGGTAGCAATTTGCAAAACATGCAATGCTGAAATTTCAAGAGGAGGTGTATCTGTAAAGAGTTTCTCCAAGTCGGGTTTAAATTATCACCTGAAATACAAACAGCCCGATTGCCATTCTAAATATGAGAAGAACGCGGCGCAGAAAAGTAAAGTCAATCCGAGCTGTAGCCATCTGTAGTGGACGTTTTTGAAAAGGCAGGAAAGTTTTCCAGTGATGGTGCCAAGGCTAAAGGCATAACACACAAAATTATGGAATTCATTGACCTAGATCACTGGTCGCCAGTGGCTCGATGGGTTGATCTTTCAAACATTCCCCGTGGATCCTGAAAATAATCATTATTATAATATAATATTTATTATTACACGGCTCTTCTTAATGCTGTAGATTAGAACGTTCCATTCATTTGAATGGGCTTCCAAACGTTTGGCGGTCAATTATTTTTGTTTTTGGTTTCGGCCAAGAATTTTCATTTCGTTGCATACCTAAAATATTATCGTTGGTGTGGCCCTCTGACACAATTCAGGTTTCTAATGTGGCCCCTTGCAAAAATTAATTGCCCACCCCTGCGGTATATTCATCTCACGCACATGCGCATTTGACAAAAAATACCGTATTGAACTCAAGCGAAGTGAACACGCACATTAAAAAACAAACAAACAAAGTCTGTGTTTTCTACCTGGAAACACGTGAAATCAAAGCATCAATCTGTTCAGACTGACACCCATGTGAAAGAATTGCTTTGAGTGGCAACAACGGAATACAAGCCAGATTTGATGGGGATTGTTCAAGGCAAGGAATGCCAAAAGTCCCACTAAGTAACATGCGTGTGTGCGTGTGTGCATGTGTGTGTGTGTGAGAGGAAGGGATGGGTGCTGTTTATGTGTGCCCATGTGTATGATGTGGCTCTTTGCAGTAACACAGTAAAAAATGTGGCTCTCGGTCTCTGACTGGTTGGCCACCCCTGACTTATACCATGGTCTTTGTGTCCATTTAGTGCCAATAATGACCAGCCTGCAGGGGATCACTAAGCAGAGCCTGCAGGAGCTGCATCATCAGTCCCATCATGACCTTTAACCACCTTCATGTCTCCTGTTCCTGCTCCACCTCGTCATCTAAAGGTGAGGTCATTTCACTGATCTCACACTTCCACATTATTACATAGGGACTGCAAAGGGAACAAAATCAAAAGCTGAAAATAAACAAATCTAAATTTGACTTCGGAAATAATCTCTAGTACATTTACTTTTGCTTTCCAGTATGATTAGAGTAAAATATAACCCACATTTTTACAATCTTGATGTGAATCACCAGATCTTTTAAACAAGTCTAACATTCAAAAAAATCTGAATTAGTCTTATATTTGCTGTTTTTGGTCTTAAATGCTTTAATCCAATCTTTTTCTTAATTTTCCTAAGTCTGTGTAAAACAACATTGTTGTGTAAATAGAATTTCTCTAGTAGTAAAATCTAAAAGTATCTGATTATATTAATCTTGGAGAGAGCATCCTATGGGTCCACTCTCCAAATTTTATCACAGTGGGGCAGGTTAGCTACATTTTTACAGGATATAGGATCTAAGACCACTATATCAAGATGCACAACCTTTCTGGCAAGTAGCAATAATTTAGCCTCAACAAAGAATTCTAGTCAGAATCAGGTTTATTGGCCAAGTGTGTTCACGCACACAAGGAATTTGGTTCCAGCTGTTAGTGACCCTCAAAGTACAGACATAAATTGCACTACATTTAGCTTGGACTATACAAGACAATACAGACAATGAGACAATATAGACAAGGGGTCACCAACGTAGTGCCCGTGGGCACCAGGTCGCCCACAAGGACCACATGAGTCGCCTGCGGGCCGTTTCTAAAAATAGCTGTTTTCTACCTTGTTAAATCATTGTTGATAATTATTGTAAGAAGTCATTAACATGATCAGTGTCTTCACATAGATCTGGGGTGTCAAACTCTGTGTCAAATCCGGGCCGACGTACAATTATATCCGGCCCGTGAGGTGATTTTATATATATATATATATATATATATATATATATATATATATATATATATATATATATATATATATTGTTATTAATGTCCCGGCGAAATGAAGCGCTGATAACACAAACTACAGATCCCATAATGCAGTGCTTCAGCTGCCTTACCGAACACGAGGCGACCTGGGAACATTCCAGCATCAATCAAGTCGAGTTTCTGTTGATGTATTTAACCCTATTGTAAAGTTATTGTGAAACAGCGCCTCACAGTGGTAAAGAGAAAAGTGGATTCTGAAAACCGAGCCTTTATAAACCGATGGGATACTGAGTAGATGTTTACTGATACTGCCGGTAAACACGTGTGTCTTATTTGTGGAGCGATTGTGGCTGTATTTAAGGAATTGAATCTAAGATGGAACTACGAGACAAAACATGAGGAGAAGCTGAAAAACCTGAATGCAGAGCAGAAGATACAGAAAGTAGAAGAGTTAAAGAAGAATCTGACATTTCAGCAGACGTGTTTCACCAGAGCAAAATCACAAAGTGAAGCTGGTGTGAAAGCAGAGGAGAAATCAGAGGCACATCAGCCGGTTATTTACTGAGGGAGAGTTTCTAAAGAGCTGCATGATGAAGGTGTGTGACGTCTGGTGTTTCACTGGAGAGATTTTTATGGAGAGCAAAATATTTTAAGTAATTTAAAGTTTAAGATGATTTTCATAAAATGGCATAAGAGCAAAGATGTTGCTCTTATGCAACATCTTTTGTTTTTGTTTTTTTGCAGCATTTGTGTATCAAACTGGTAGCCCTTCACATTAGTCGGTACTCAAGAAGTAGCTATCGGTGTCAAAAAAGGTTGGTGACCCCTGATGTATAGAAACGTTTGCGGGTCGTCCCGTGCCGTCATTTCGGTGAGAAGGCGTTGTGCTTCCTGAATTGGGCTAAGGACTGGATTGCCATTATCCTCTTGCTTCCTTTGCAGTTCGAGCAGCTTTTGCATTGCTGCATAGACTTCTTTCACTAATTCCTGTACGACTGCCAGTTGCTGGATGCTCATCTCCAACAGATGTTTCAATATGGGATCCATGGCATTGCTTGGCATTTGGAGGCGTGTCAGGGTAGCGTTGCTTCTATTTCAAGTTGCTCGAAGCTAGGATCGGGCCGAGGAAAGGGTGGGTGCTGGGTGTCCTCAGCACCTAAAGACCTCTAGCGGGTCGAGGAAGTAGGATATGCACCGTCGTGGTAGCTTGCGCTGCTGTTGCTGCTTCCTGCAATAAAAGAAGAGAGAATCTGTGAGCTAGAATCCAGAGCTTCTCCAACCTGTCTTCCTTCATGGCTCTTTTTATACTCTTCAGTTTTCTCAATGAGGGTGAAGATTTGCCGCTCTTCTCATTTGGTTCCAGCCGTGCCTTGTTGTGTAGCTGTGCCCCCTGCCATGTGTGACGTAGCTTTCCACAATATGGGTGCTGAAATGGCGCTGTCCATTCAGCACCTGCCTGGCTGCCGTGTTTGGAGCATTAGCCTGCTGGAATGTGCGGAATGTGATGCCGACGTCACATTAATATATACATACAGTATGTCTATGAATACTTTAAACCCACTAACAGCTGAATCATTTTACTACACAAAGTAAACATAAAGCAAACCTTTAAGTAAAAGTAAACGGTCAGCCGACGGCGCGCGCACTCCCGGTAATCCAACTTCCTGTAGTCCAACTTCCGCTTCCGGTGCGGTGCCGACACAACGCGGCAGCCATCTTTTGTGTGTATAAATAGACGCCGGCTCCTGTTACCCCTTGCCAGATTGTCTTTTGGCTTCGTGTATGTTTTTTGGGACTTTCTTGCCGTTTTTTTTCTCTGTGGATTATTTTGCTTTCACTTTGGATGTCTCTTTTTTTTTTTTTTTTCGGTTTTTCTGCCGGTTTTTGGACGTTTGTTTGTTATTGTTTTCTGTGTTCTCCTGGTCTCTTCTGCCCGGCTCCTGGTTTTTTAGTTTTTTGCCCTTTTTCTGCTCTTTGTTTTTTCTCATGCTCTTGTTAAGGAAAGTGCTTTAGTTTTCGGACAGTTTTTATTGCCTCTTTGTTTTTTTCCCTAATTAAAGACTGCCTTTTGAATTTCTCCTGCATCCTGCATTTGGGTCCTTCCTCTCGCGCCCCTGACAGAACAATCTGGCCAACTATGGACCCCGCGGACGCACAGGATTTAAGGGAGAGTATAGACTCTCTGAAGCAAATCTGCGTCACCCATGATCGGCAGCTACGTCAGCTTGGTTCGGCACTTCAAGATTTCATGCAGCGCGCGGCTCAAAATCCCAGTACCTCGGCTGTAGCCACACTCGTCGCCTCGCTTGCACCATCAACCGAGATGGAACCTGCTCCGGACGTGGTTAGTTCCCGTGAACCTCACCTAATGCCACCGGCACGTTTCTCCGGGGAACCAGGACACTGCCGCCCCTTCCTCACTCAGTGCG
The DNA here is from genome assembly GCF_946808225.1 of Silurus aristotelis. NCBI lineage: Eukaryota > Metazoa > Chordata > Actinopteri > Siluriformes > Siluridae > Silurus > Silurus aristotelis. The sequence goes on from NC_139587.1 coordinate 18,399,927, forward strand.
GCATTATCTTTTAACTTCAACCCTCTTCCTTTCCCACCGAAGTAGCCAAGGTGGCCTATATGATTTCCCTGCTATCAGGTCCAGCTCTCCAGTGGGCCACCGCTGAGTGGGAGAACCAGACCCCCTACTGCATGTCTTTCTCCTTCTTCTCCGGCGAACTCCGGAAAATTTTCAACTCCGCCTCTCCTCGTCACGATGCGGCTCGCTTGCTGTTTTCTGCCACTCAAGGTAGGCGTTCGGTGGCTGAATTTGCCGCTGAGTTCCGCACCGCTGCCACGGATAGCGGATGGAACCCCACTGCCCTCTATGACGCCTTCTATCGTGGTTTGGCTGCTGAAGTTAAAGATGAGTTAGCTGCCCGGGAACTTCCATCGGGCTTAGATGGCCTCATTGCCCTCGCTACTTGAATTGACAGACGCCTGCAGGAGCGGCGTTTGGAGCACACTTCTTGGTGCTCCGATCGTCACCGCTCTCCACTGCAATCCTGACGTCGAACACTTCCTTGTGACACTACTGTACCAGAACCCCACTCTACACCCCATCCTATGGAAATTGGCCACCGACACCTATCCCCAAATGAAAAGGAGAGGCGTCGCTCCAGAGGCTTGTGTCTCTACTGCGGGGAGGCTGGACACATGGCTGTTTCCTGCCCAGTAAAAGACCAGGCTCGTCGCTGATGGGGAGGTCCTCGCCGAGCCAAATCCTTCCTGCCCTCTCCAAACCACTCCTAGACATCCGCATCCTCTCTGGGGGACAGGAGCACCAGCTTGCGGCTTTTGTGGATTCAGGGGCAGACTCAGAGTTTCTGGATCAGGATCTAGTTCAGCAGTTGAGGATTGAGACCAAAACCTTGCCAGCCACCCTTCAAGTTCAAGCCCTCGACAACCATCCCCTTTATCAGGCGACCTGTCCCACAAAGCCCATCCGGGTCACCATTGCCGGTCAACATCAGGAGTGGCTATCCTTTTTGGTCATTTCTTCCCCTTACACCCTCATTACACTTGGTCATTCTCGGTTTTCCCTGGTTGCAGAAACACAACCCCCGCCTGGATTGGTCCACGGGTGAAGTCTTGAAAATGGCGAACCTTCTGTCATTCCCACTGTTTCGTCCAGCCATCAGCCTCTGGTTCTTTTGAGACCTTGGACCTTGACTCAATTCCCTCTGTGTATCACGACCTAGGTCAGGTATTTAGCAAGGCCCAAGCTTCCTCCCTACCTGCTCATCGGCCATATGACTGCGCCATCAACCTCCTACCCGGGTCCTCGCCCCCCCGGGGACGTTTGTATCACCTGTCGGGCCCTGAGCAAAAAGCCATGACGCAGTACATTCAGGACTCACTTGCTACTGGCCTTATTCGCCCTTCCTCCTCCCCTGCCGGTGCGGGGTTCTTTTTTGTTGAGAAGAAGGATGGGACCTTACGCCCCTGCATCGATTATCGTGGTCTCAATAGCATCACCATCAAGAACCGCTATCCACTCTCCTTAATGGACACGGTGTTTGAACAGCTCCAAGGAGCTTCCATTTTCACTAAACTGGACCTTAGAAACCCATACCATCTCATTCGCATCCGGGAAGGGGATGAGTGCAAGACGGCTTTCAACACCCCGTCGGGTCACTATGAGTGTTTGGTCATGCCGTTTGGCCTCGTTTTTGTATATCTGGATGACATCTTAGTGTTCTCCCGGTCTCTGGATGAGCATGTCGGCCACGTTTGTTTGATACGCCTTCTTCTCCCGCCGTCTTAACCAAGCTGAACGTAATACCCCATTGATGAGCGGGAGCTCCTGGCCGTCAAGCTTGCCCTGGAAGAATGGCGTCACTGTTTAGAGAGGGCTGAGACCCCTTTCTTGGTCTGGACTGATCACCACAACCTGGAGTATCAACGCACCGCCAAGCGCCTCAATCTTTGCTAGGCTCGCTGGGGACTTTTTTTCGGAAGGTTCAATTTCTCTCTCTCCTACCGCCCGGGATCTAAGAATGGGAAGCCTGACGCTCTTTCCAGGTTACACTCCCCTGTGGAGGAAGAAGAATCCACCTTCACATCCATACTTCCTCCTTCAGTTACCGTGCGTGCCCTGGACCTTGACCTCGAGGCTAGGGTTAAACTTGCCACTATGGACCAGCCGGTTCCCGAGGGTTGGCCTACTAACAGACTCTTTTGTTCCCGAGCAGCTGCGGTCCCAAGTCCTTCAGTGGTGTCACGGCTCACCTCTGTTTTGTCATCCCGGGTTTCCTCGAACTCTGTCCGTCCTCCATCAGCAGTTCTGGTGGCCCACTGTCCGGAAAGATGTCCGTGAATTTGTTGCCGCCTGTCCCACCTGCACGCAACACAAGAATCCGAATGCCTAAACACCCCTGGTCTCACATTGCCCTGGATTTTGTTGCCCTTCAGCTCCATCCTACGTTCTACGTTTCCCGACTCTGGCCTGTCAGGGCATGTTCCTTGGTGCCCTCCGCCGGGCCCCCACCGCCCGCCCGGGTCGTCGACGGGGTCCCGCCTATACGGTGCGTCGTTTGCTCCGCTCCTGCCGTCGGGGTAGGGGCCTCCAGAATCTGGTGGACTGGGAGGGCTATGGCCCGGAGGAGCGCTCCTGGGTTCCTGCGCGGCATGTTCTAGACTGCAGCCTCATTTCTCAGTTTCATCGGGACCATTCTGAGCAGCCTGGAAGGTCGTCTGGAGCCTCCTTGGTGGGTACTGTCAGCCGATGGCGCGCGCGCCGCATTTGGGTCCTTCCTCTCGCGCCCCTGACAGTAAACTATGTATGTTTTCTGTAAATACACTTAAAACACACTTTTTATGACGCATCATATTTCTTACAAGTGCAACTAAGTATATACAGTGGAACACACTTATCTCGACCTCGCCAACCCTATTAAGTCGAAGTTTTTGAAGTAAAACCGCCAAATTCTTGCTTTGTCTTAGCATTTTCTCATCGGTTATGTCGATTCTTTTATGTCGCCGAACCCTAATATCTCGAGCACAAGGGGGGGGCAAATTTGCCACTTAACATCAGTTATCTCGATCGGCACTGTGCAGCCGCAGAAGAACTCGCGGAAGTGGCGGAAAAATCAAGCCTTACAGATGCTACAGGTGTAGGATACTTTTCAGAGCTGTGTTTCAGTGAAATGACTCGAGAATTTAATTTTGACACTGGTTAGCTTTTTGTAAAAACGAACTACACCCCGCACGTTTTTAGTGATTTTGTGAGCCATTTTTGTGTTTACAATGTTGGAGAATATAATAAAGGTTTCTATCAAGAATCGACGGTGGTTTGTATTGTATACTGGTAAATCTCTGCTGTTAGTTGGTGCACATTTGCCTTTTGTTGTTAAATGTTATGCGATGAACGGGAGGCGAAAGTAGAAGCGCGGCGCTGAACAGCACAAGGGGAGAACGTGGGATGAGCAGCAAAAGCATAGAATTAACACCGGCAGGATCGGGGGAATCCGCGATGCGCTTTGGGAAGAAAAGCGCAGCTGTTGAGAGAGAGAGAGAGCGGAGTCCGAGTGGGAAGGCAAGTACCGGGATACGCATGGGCGATAACAACGACCGCCGTGAACCAACATATACCAACAATAACGAACGGTGAGAGTGTTGAAGTGAGGGGTTTAAATAGGAGCTGGTGATGAGTGCGAAATGTGCGCGATTGAGGTGGTTTCCTGACAGTTAACAAACATGTATGTACATTTTTATAGCATGCCTTCATCAAACAAATCGCGGCAACGTTGTTGTGTAAAAAAACCTCAAAAAATACGTGCGTGTACATTCTCATTTAATAACGCACATCATGTACATAAAGAAATTTTAAGCATGTAATATATTGCCGCCATATTGGTTTTCGTTTATCTCGATCATCGGTTATCTCGACGCTTTTTGGCGTCCCCTAGGCTATCGACATAACCGGGTTCCACTGTAATTAGAAGCAGAAATAGTCATTTTTCATACTTGCTTGCAAATTCACTTTAATTAAGGAAGAGTGATTTGAATTAGCTAATGGCCTTATAATTGTAGATCTGCTTCATGTTAAAGAGAAACAACTTTCAATAAAACCTGCGAACGTGAACTGTCAGCCAGATTCTGATTGTTCATCTACTATCATTGCATGTGCTGTTAGAGCTAAACATTTGCTTTAAGATGAACGAGCAAAAAGGGTTTGTACCCCAGCTAAACAACTCCTCATGACAGTATTGAGTATTTTAGTTTCAGAAAAGAATCTGGTCATGAGCAATCATGTTGAGCACTGTTATTAACATTAAAAATACATTTCAGTATAAAAACATCATATGAAAAGCTCCACTTCAATTGTCAAAAGCTCCATGACATTGCAGATGCTACAGAGGGGCTCATGACTTTGTTAAGCAAAGATTAACTTTAACACTTAAGGCCTGTTTATATCCAAATGTGTCACATCATCATAATTCTTTTTTTTTATTTCCACCTCATTCAAAAGTTTTAAAATGTAAAAAGGGAATTTTTTAGCTGCAAACGTAAATGTACCTATTAATCGCTGAAAAAAACTTTTTGCAGTTCTCTTCTGATTATTATTTTTCAAATTTATGACACTACTTGTAATGTTTAACTAGCAACTGCATGTCATGTTCGCACAGAAAGAAACTGCTTCCTCTCTACAGGCCAGAGGGGTGCTGGTAATAACTGGGCAACAGGCATTATACATAAAGTGCTTAGCTGGTGGGCTCTTGTCCATAAATGTTTGTTATAATTTAAGCCCTTCATGTCACAGGCTTGAAAAGCTCAATTTGGCTACAAGCCCAAATATTTGAGAAATTTGTAGAAATTGAGAGTGCAGGATAAAAAACAATGCAGAGAGGGTAGAAAGATTGATTTCCACCTATAGAAAGAGTGAAATGTACTATAGGTCAATATGTGAAAGATAAATGTACCATTATGACAAATTGACCAAATAGGTGAGACATATAGACAGTAATGTAAGACAGTAGAATTTCTTACTTACCAAAGCAGATGTCCTAAGTATATCTACTACAAATCTTATCCTCTTTAGCGTTGGACCAGCATAGATTTCCTGCCTTTCCCAGTCCAATTAGGAACAGAAGGTTGGTTTATCCCATAGCTTTCTTTCAGACTCTTACATACACTGTGTCTTTATACTGGAAGTACAATTTGACTGTATTATTTGTGTCCCCCTTAAAAAATTGCTCATGAGAAATTTTATATTTATTGTCCCCCAACCCCCCCCCCCCCCTTCTGTTAAATGAATTTGACGCCCATGCCGGTACTCTCTTCTTCTCTTATGAGCCCCTCTGCAAAAATGAGCTTATCAAAGAAAAGTGGATAGTGAGCACCGATCAAAGGCTGTATGCCTAATATGCCAAGAAACTGTCATGGTTTTAAAAGAGTACAATATCCGCTGTCACTTTGTTTTTTTAGCTGGTGTTCTGTCTCAAGACCCTGAAACCCCGCCACAAGAAGTGTAATTGGAACTGATCGATCTTCAGTCTAACTCCGTCTTGAAGGAGTTCAGTTCTAATGTAATGTGATATATAGATATATAATAATGTGTATGTAATATGTGTATATATGTATATATTTCAATGCAACCCCTACCATTTCAAGGAATAAATCAATCACATAGATTTAAACATGAGCTATCATACATAATATGTGGCCAAACTAATAACTTCACTTTCATATATCTGAGTCACATTAGAAATTCTACCCTGTGTGACAGAGGAATTAACACACTTTTTTTGTGCTAATGTGTTCCTCTGGCTGTGTTCATTCACAGAGTGGTAATTATGCCAAGTCGATTGTAATGCTTAATAAACTGTGTGTGGTTATTAGTGGTAACACAAGTTGGTCAGTGACTGCTTTGGAATTGAGAATATATTGAATGATCAGCCTTAATGATTCCCACAGAGTTACTGTCGGAACACTGCCAACATGTCGAATCAGTCTATAGGAAAGGACAGCTAACATGAAATTTGACCTGAAGCTTTGACACTGAATATACATATACACAGCAAATGCCTTGGTATTAATTACTAACTTATGGTCTAACATCTCCTTAATAGCCAGTTTGTCTTTGGCATCAGTATCACAAAAACAGAAATGTGTTGTTGGAAAAATCTAAAGGGTTTAAAAAAAATCTATATATGTAGTTCTCTGATTTTGCAGTGATTTTAAACAAGCACTCTTCCGGTGCACTGTTCATTTTTGCTCTACTCCTGCACACATTATTCAACTGGTAATTTCCATGCCTTTTGTGAATTTAATTAGGTAGCGGAAGGTTCTCATGTCAGTCAGCTTTCCCCGACTCCACTGGGCATACTATACTCTAGCGTCAGACCAAATCAGCAACTTTAACCTGCTACCTGAAAGGAGTGCTTATGGAGCAAATTTCTGCAGAACAGGGCAATGGAGTATGGCCAATGCTTTGCTCTCAGCAGGGTGAAATGTATAAGGACAAAGTGAGATGAGAGGTTCCTTGTTCAGGAGGCATGACAGTCTGGGAAGAAACAAGGCTCAAACTATTGCATTGTTCTCACACTGAAAGCAATAAGGAGGAGAATGACATGACATTATATGACATAACATGACATGAGTCGTTCAGGAAAACTCAGGAAATGGTCAAACATTCACTTAGGTTAAAATAGAGGATAACATTTAGCAAGGGACCACCTTGCCCCAGGTCCTTTTATTGAAAATACAAATCAAACAAACACATACTCTTTCTGTGTGTTATGTATGAGCTGGAAATAAATTCAGGGTAGGATTTGTCAGCATATTTTCAAATATTGATGTTACATGTACTGAACACATTCATAACACCAACATACGTCACAATAAACAACACTTTTTCTAGAGTGTAAGGTTCGGTAACCAAAACGCATACAAAATAAAATATATAAAGGGTTTTATGCTAATGCTAATTACTTTTTGGTCAAAACACTAAAAAGTCCAATGTCTTTTAAATCAACATTACCTTGTAACTTAAACTCTGATTAGATTACATTGAATATTCTTGATCTGAATTTTAGTCAGGTGATACACCTATTAGGAAAAGAATGTTGATCTCAATTTGTACCAGGGGGAGAAACAAATTACATTTATTCGCTTTACTGTAATTGAATAGTTTTTTTTGTGTACTTTTACTTTCTAAAGAAGTTTTTAAAATCTGTAATCTTACTTTTAATTATGTTTAGTTTAAAGTATTGCACTTACTTAAAATAATACATTTTAAATCATATCTGTTACTGAGTAAAAAAAAAAAAAAATAAATAAATAAGGCATGGGGAAAAAATTTAGCTCTGGAAACTACTGCACTGAATGATTAAAAGGATGAGAACAAATGTGGTAATCTCACAAGAAAGAAAACTGACGAGACAGACACCAGTGATGCAGACCCAGATGGAAGCGAAATGCCCTCAAATCGAAAGTTGTTTAATGTATGAGCTGAATTCTTAATTTGCATTTGTGGTTTCATCATAAATGACATAATAAAAGGAGATATTTTTTTTTCTGCAAAAGTGCATAACTTACATTAGACTAAGTCATGAGTCATAGGTCATGGACTGTATCTTTTTTTGTTTTGTTATTTTTTTGTTATTACACTTTAATTTGTAAAGTTATTCCTTACATTAAAAAATTATATCCCCTTGTTCTTAATAAACTACACCCTCACTCCACCCCTGAGTAAATTTTAAATGAGCCACTTTTTACTTTTAATAGAGTAGATTGTTAGACCGGTAACTTCACTTGAACTTAAGTAAAGCTTAATTTAATTAACAGTACTTTTACTTGCGTAAAATATTTTAGTACCCTTTCCACCTCTGATTCTTACAGCCCACTTTGCAGTATTCGGAACAGGGTGTCACCCATGCGCTGCAGATGCAGGGTAGGATGATTAGGTGACAAATTCCTATAATGCATAAATTAAATATTTATATTAAAAATGTCATTCAACCCTATGCTATATTCCATGTACTGCGGGTGAAGAAAACTTGGAGTTCTTTGTGGCCTTCTTTGCCAACCACTTCTCATTACTAGGACAACTTCCCAAAGGCTAATTCATTCATCTTATTTAATCATATACATGTCCTGAAATGTCAAGAAGCATCTCAAAGTCCTACTGTGAACACTTGCTCATCAGTTTTTTATTTTTGTTTTGGTTCAGGACTTATATATCTTATATAAGCATATATCTTATTTGATGTTGCATATGTCTCTATCCTCTTAGCCCCTCTCTCCTCTTGTATTTCATATCTTTAAATCAGATATGTAGTGAGTTAAAAAGGTTTGCTGATAAGCTGCAACAACTGCACTGTTCGCCATCTACACCTTTACCTATTCCATACGTCGATAAGCATTTTAGCAATTCCCTTTGGCTCAATAATTTGTTCATGGACAAGGCACTGAGCTAGGCAACAGTAGTATGGACACAGGTTAGAGAACATTTTGTCTAATAACCAATTCATCAAGTGATTTTTCCTATCTTTTTCAATTATCAATTTAAAAGCAAGAACATTTAAGAACAACGCCTTTCTATGATTCAGGGAAATGTGCTGTTGAATTCACTCTGTAGGTCAAAACTCTTGTTGCAGGCAGCAGATGGATTGATCCATCTCCTAACGTGATGTATTCCCATGGTCTGAATCTAACTTTATTTACCGAACTTGCATGTCTTTATAAACATATGTTTTTGGATTCCCTTTTTAACTTCTACCTGTACCAAACTAAGAAAATGCTTTAAATGATGTCAGACATGCTAAAATTATGCAGATACAATACAAAGTTCACAAGTATGAAATCACAATGGTGCAAAAAGTTTAGAATTTACTTTGTGGCAACACCAATCACTTATTGTCAGGAATCCCCCTGCCACGCCCCCTTCGGAGGCTGTCTTTCCCTGGGATTCCCTGACGCACTGCGCTCCTGCTCCATTGCGTGCCCCGCCCGCCTGCAGCTGCTCGCAATCCGGCTTCACAAGGAGCAGCTGAGGCTCATCTCCGTTTTCCATTGCACCACCCATATAAACCCCACGCTCGCCTACACAGACTGTCGGTTATTGTACGTGTACGTGTGTGTAGTCTGGTGTTTGTCTGTGCAGGTTCCTGATAGCTCGCTGCTCCGCGTATGCTTCCCCCGCTACGCATCTTCTCCTTCCGGATTTCTCGTTCTCTCCACGGCGGCTTGTGCGTTTCCCGGCGCGCCTCGGACTTCTGACGCTTCTCCGTCTCCGCCTCCGCGCCGCACCCCGCACCATGGATATCATTTGTATTATTATTTGTGTTACGGACTGCCGTTTGCCGAATTTTATCCCGCTCTGCGGGTGCTTTATGTTGGTTCTGCCTTGTTGTGTAATAAAATCGCCGGCTTATATTTCTGCCTCCGCCTCCATCTACGCTGCGTGACAGAATAACCGACCCCTGAAAAGGAATAAAGGACTGGAAAAAAGGGGGGCGCAAAAAGAAAAAAGAAGAAAGAAAAAGAAAAGACATAATCGGATTAACGCCGTGTTCCCGGCGCGAATCGCACCTTGGTGGGCGGGTTTGCATGGCCGCGATTCCAAAGCAGCGTAGCCCCACCTCCAGGAAAACCCGGAAGCTCGCGGCCGGCTCTCGGTCATGTTCGGCGACGACACCCCTTTGATGACGTCACGGGTTTCCCGAAGCGCTTCTCTGGCAACAGAGCAGAATGGGGCCATTTTTTACGGAGCGTACGTGACTTTATGGAGTTGAATGCGTTCCGCTACCCGACGGAGAGAACCAGGGTCGCTTCGGTCATCTCTCTTCTGACAGGGGAATCACTCTCTCTCGCTGCACAGCTGTGGGGCGCGAATGGAGGTGAGTTTGGCACGTGCACCCGGTTTCTACAGCTTCTCACCAGGGAACTCGGGTTGGTCACGGCTGATCTCCTGCTCCTCTCAGAGATCGGCCCCGTTCCAGGTCCCTCCAGAGAGCTCGGCCCCGTTCCAGGTCCCTCCAGAGAGCTCGGCCCCGTTCCAGGTCCCTCCAGAGAGCTCGGCCCCGTTCCAGGTCCCTCCAGAGAGCTCGGCCCCGTTCCAGGTCCCTCCAGAGAGCTCCGCCCAGCTCCAGGTTCCTCCCGAAAGCTCCGCCCAGCTCCAGGTTCCTCCAGAGAGCTCTGCCCAGCTCCAGGTTTCTCCAGAAAGCTCCGCCCAGCTCCAGGTCCCTCCAGAAAGCTCCGCCCAGCTCCAGGTCCCTCCAGAGAGCTCCGTCTCCCTCCAGGTTTCTCCAGAGAGCTCCGCCCAGCTCCAGGTTCCTCCAGAGAGCTCCGCCCAGCTCCAGGTGCCTCCAGAGAGCTCCGCCCAGCTCCAGGTGCCTCCAGAGAGCTCCGCCCAGTTCCAGGTTTTCCAAGGGAGCTCCTCTCCGCTCCAGGTTCTCCAAGGGAGCTCCTCTCCGCTCCAGGTTCTTCAAGGAAACTCCTCTCCGCTCCAGGTTCTTCAAGGAAACTCCTCTCCGCTCCAGGTTCTCCAAGGGAGCTCCTCTCCGCTCCAGGTTCTCCAAGGGAGCTCCTCTCCGCCTCCGAGTGACCCCGTGGGCTCCTCTCCGCCTCCGAGCGACCCCGTGGGCTCCTCTTCCCCTCCAAGCGACCCCGAGAGCTCGGTTCAGCTCCAGTGTCCCGAGGAGTGCTCCGCTCAGCTCCAGTGTCCCGAGGAGTGCTCCGCCTCGCTCCAGCGTCCCAGGGAGGGCTCGGTTCCGTCTCAAGACCCCCGTAAGGGCTTGGCTCCGCTCATGGATCTCCAGGCGAGCTTCTCTTCACTCCCAGGCTGCCCAGCAGGCTCCGACCTGCTCCTGAGGGTCCCAAAGAGCGCCCCTTCCCCCAGGGGTTTCCCTGTGTGCTCAACTCGACTCCAGAACTGCGAAATGGTAGTCGAACCACTGCCCCTGGGCTCCACGGAAGGCGACGGCTCACCCCACAGTCCTGCAGAAGGCGAAGTGATGCCTCAGAGCTCCCCTCCGGACAATGTCTCGCTCCCGAGCTCCTCCCACGGCGACATCTCACTTCTGAGCTCCTCCCACGGCGACATCTCGCTCCCGAGCTCCTCCCACATTGCACTCCAGGGGTCCTCTAAGGGCGTCACTCGGCCTCTTGACTCCGCCGAGGACGTCCTCCAACCTCCAGCCAGGGTCGTAAGCACCTCCCAGTTCCGGTTCTCCGCAGAGGAGGTCGCTCCGTCTCTGAAGACCACCGGGGACTTCGCTCCGTCTCCGGCCTCCATCCAGGGGTGCTACCAGCCGGTCTGCAGCTGCTCGCAATCCGGCTTCACAAGGAGCAGCTTCTATTGCACCACCCATATAAACCCCACGCTCGCCTACACAGACTGTCGGTTATTGAATGTACGTATGTAATGCTACGCATCTTCTCCTTCCGGATTCCTCGTTCTCTCCACGCCGGCTTGTGCGTTTCCCGGCGCGCCTCAGACTTCTGACGCTTCTCCGTCTCTGCCTCCGTGCCGCACCCCGCACCGTGGATATCATTTGTATTATTATTTGTGTTACGGACTGCCGTTTGCCGGATTATCCCGCTCTGCGGGTGCTTTATGTTGGCTCTGCCTTGTTGTGTAATAAAAATGCCGGCTTATATTTCTGCCTCCGCCTCCATCTACGCCGCGTGGCACTTATGAGTCTTTCTAAGTAGTGAACTCCTCAAGCATTTTCCATCCCTGTTCAGATAAGGCACTCAGATGGTCTCACCACAATCTTTCAGAATTTTCAACATTGATCAACTATGGTTAAGTGACAGAACCATTGTCAAAAAGATCAACCCAGTTTCCAACCTCTGCCTCTCCCTATGCCCAAGCCCTCACAAAAGGTTTCATGGGAAGAGGATCTTATTCCTAGTAACAACAGCATCCAAGTTCTGTGTTGCTGGCAAACAATCATTAAATCTCCTGGACCAAGAGAGATAGATGTGCTGCTGGTCAGAAGAGTGCCTAACCAGATGTCTCAACATAGTAAATGTTCACAGCATTCCTCCAGTGAAAGTCATGACTCACCCTACAAAGCAAAATTCTAACATAATATCATGAATTCTTTAAGGTCTTCATGCCTAGAACCATGCCTCCGATAAACCACACCTACCTGCTACCAAGCTATGAGGGATACACTTGTGAGCTTTCCCCTCAAAGGGTCAAGAGTATTAGCTGATTTTTTTCAGGGAGAAAAAAGGTGGTTCAGACCCTGTATGAACTATCATAGGGTTGGACCAGAACATGATTAAGTATAACTATCCACTAGTAAATCAGCTCAGAGCAGCCAAAATCACAACCAAATTCATCACCATCAAGGAAGGGAAATAAATGACACAACTGGCCATTATAAGTATTGCATAATGCCATTTTGACTCGCTTGTGTCCCATAAATTGCATACATAGATGGATGACACCCTTTTCAAGCCGTTCCTGAAAAGAAAAATGTAATCCATATCAGTCAAGTATTGTTATGTATCCACAAGTTTCTCTTTTACATTAAAGATAAGAAATATGTATTTTATGTCCCTAGAGGTTTGTTTTTGGTTCTGACAAAGTAAGGTATGTGCAAGGGACTCTCAGTTCACACAAAAATATCCCTGTTCTTGTTTCTTTTCTTTGACTTGAAAATAGTGAGTGTATGGGATGCAGTGCTGATAGTTCTGGGTAGAGATGTTCAATAATAGCAAGTGGGGCACAATCTGTGACAATGACTTCACGCTGAATCATGCCCATGTGCTCTGTTCCTATCGAGCATTTGTGAATGTCACTTGATCAAATAGTGCCAAGTGCAGAGCAGGCACAGATAATGTTTTTGACACAGTATAATTATTGCATAATTTTATTTTGTAAAGAACATTTTCCCAATGTGGTAAAAAAGATTTTTATTAAACTAATGTTTAAAAATCAGTACAATGCTCTGTTCCTACTTTGCTTGTAGTATTGATATGCTTTTCAATTTCCCTCCATGTCCATAAAGGTAAGATTGCATAGAGATTATGGATTCTATTTCTCGATTTTCTGCATCAGAACACTTTAGGAACAAGCTGGCATTATTTATATGCTACTTATTTATTTAGTGAACTTTTGATTAACCAAAATTATTGAACCCAATACAAGTAACCCAGCCATTAGGGTTGCACAAGCCACTGCACTCTTAGCCAAGGAAAAGAGTGGAGTGGAGGTTAGACTGCATCAAAGATCGGCTCTGAGCCCTTTCCTGTTTGCAGTGGTGACAGGTTGACAGACGAGGTCAGACAGTAGTTTCCATGGACTATGATGTTTGCGGATGATAATAATAATAAATAACAATTTATTTGTGGTGAGAGTAGGGAGCAGGTTGAGAAGAGCCTGGAGAGGTGGAGGTATGCACTGGAAAGGAGGGAAATGAAAGTCAGTAGGTGTAAGACAGTGTACATGTGTGCGAATGAGATGGAGGGCAGTGGAGGGGTGTGGTTGCAGGGAGAAGAGGTGGAGATGGTGGAGGAGGTAAGGTACCTGGGGTTAACAGTGCAAAAAAATGGATAGTGTGTTAGAGAAGTGAAGGAAAGAGTGCAGGCAGGGTGGAGTGGGTAAAGAAGAGTGGCAGGAGTGATTTGTGATAGAACGGTATCTGCAAGAGTGAAAGAGAAAGTTTATAGGACTGTGGTGAGACCTGCGATGATGTATGGTTTAGTGACAGTGGCATTGAGTAAAAGACAGGAGGTGGAGCTGGAGGTAGCAGAGCTAAAGATGTTGAGGTTTTCATTGGAAGTGACGAGGATGGACAGGAATAGAAATAAAATTTTTTTTTAGAAGGACAGCGCATGTGGAAGGTTTTGAAGACTAGGTGAGGGAGGCGAGATTGAGATGGTTTGGACCTGTACAGAGGAGGGACATGGATTATATCGGTAGGAGAATGCTGAGGATGGCGCCACCAGGAAGGAGGAAAAGAGGAAGGCCAAGAAGGAGGTTTATGGATATTGTGAGAGAAGACATGCAAGTAATTGGGTTGAAAGAGGCAGATGTAAAGGACAGGGGGTTTGGAGACGGATGATCGACTGTGGCGACCCCTAATGGGAGAAGCCGAGAGAAAAAGAAGAACATTAAACCCAATACAAGTGACCAGTCAGATAAATGTCTTGTGCATGTCTTGTGGAGACCATTGGAAGCGCTTGGGTGCATTCCCAGACTGCATAACTAACGCTTAGTTCGCAAGTCACCACTGCATTGCAGAACGAAGGTTTCAAAATTAGAGAAATTGTTTATTTACAAGTAGGACAGTGCGGCAACCAAACTGGTGCCAAGGTAAGAATGAAAGCCTTTTTTTTTTTTTACATTTTTTAATAAAAAAAAAACAAAAAAAACACTTGTATAGATTTTTTAGGCGCGTCTCCGAGGCTGTCTGAAGGCCCCTGGGCGTTTTCTCTGACATGGTGAAAGGTTTCGTCTCGTTCATTTTAAAAATACGGTATATTTTATATGATTGTATCTCTTATTAAGCGCCCTTTTTTTTTTTTTTTTTTAATAAACGGTTATCTATCGATTTTAATACTAATCCTCGCATGTGGTAAGCAGTCATTGTGAAGCTTAGTAGTCAGTAAATGATGAATTTGTTGGATAACAGCTTAACAGTAATGAACTAACGGCGAAACAATGCAGCTGCTAAAGGCTAAACATGCCACGCCCTGTTTTTAACATGGCTGCCGGCTTCTGGTCGCTTCTTAATGGAGAAATTTCTCCTCAGTCTGGCTAACAAACGCCACATTTTTACACTCTCGCTCTCTCAAATGTAATAAAACACCAGAGATATGCCTAAATGGTTTTTATTTTTAATTTGGTGCAATAAAACTGCCCGAACAGCCTGTGTATGCGGGTTCAGTCTTCCTGTCAGTATCGTTGTTTATGGACATTTTTGTTGACGCAACGTGTTTTTTTTTTTTTTTTTTTTGGGGGGGGGAGTTAATTTATTATTATTTTTTTATTAAAAAAAATTTCCTCTTCTCTTCCCCTCCTCTTTCTCCTTCTACATTTTTACAATTGTTTTTGTCCCCTCAGTGCTGGGAAGTCATTAGTGACGAGCATGGGATTGACACTACAGGCAGTTACCATGGTGACAGTGATCTTCACCTAGAAAGGATTAATGTCTTCTACAATGAGCTTCAGGTAACCCTTTTTTTTTTTTTTTTTTAAATATATAATTTTCAAGATGACTGGCAGCATGTTGCGGTGGTTCCCGTGTGTGTTTTTATTCAGATAATTTTATACATTTCACATTGAATTTGTTTAGGGTTTTTCTCATTAATCTTTTAAATTGTAATCTAGCCTTAATATTATTTTTCACCTTGTTGCTTGTACTTTGTCTGTGAACTGGCTACTGTAACATTTTTATAATTCCCCTTTGTGATCCAACCGTACAGAATCCATCCTGATCTGTTGTTCGGGCTGAAAAAAGCCACTAAGTTTAAGTGCTGTAAAAATGTCAGATCAATATTTTTTTCCACTTTTTTCCCTCAAATCTGGTAATCAACCTCAGTTCTGATCAAAACTACAAAAACAATTTTTAAATCCAGGACTTTTTATTTTTAATTGCCAACTGAATTAGTGATGTCACAGAAATGGCAAAAAAACCCACACAAAATGACTGAAATTTGATATAAAATGGAATTGTAAACTGGATTTTTTTTTGACAATTTATCACAGGATGTGTCAAAGATTGGAGAAAAACTGACTTTTTTTTGCATGGTTAGTTTTTTTTTTTTGCAGCAGCATCAGCATGAATTATTTTCATCATTTGTTGTTAGTGGCTGTTTTTTTCCAATTGACTCCCATTATAACGAAATTTTTTTAATTGCTTCAGCATGAAATAGAGCTGTGAATTAGTTTCTGGCTTTCCTATTGAGATTATTGTGTGTGTGTGTGTGTGTGTGTGTGTGTGTGTGTGTGTGTGTGTGTGTGTGTGAGAGAGAGAGAGAGAGAGAGAGAGAGAGAGAGAGAGAGGGTGACCTTTGTTCACTGATAAATTTTTTCTCAGTAAAAAAGTCTACTCCACATCAGATTTATGAACATAATTTATTACAACAACTAGAAAATGAAACAACAACATTTAAACTATAAAATTAAAAGAACAAAAGTTTTAAATAGATGGATGGAACTAAATCACATATAGACACATGTATTTTCAGTGTGTGTACAAGCGTGTGTGTGTGAGAGAGAGAGAGAGAGAGAGAGAGAGAGAGAGAGAGAGAGAGAGAGAGACTTATTGTTTTCTTGTTCTTGTATCTTTGTAGGTTGTCGGCACTTACAGCTGCAGGCGAAAAACTTACCGGTGGCCACAAACACTATTTTTTAACATAGTGTATATAACTGGTTTAGAATTCGTAAGTAATTTTTACAGCCATCGATCCCTCCTGGAACCAACAAAAAAGTGATTTTCTTACAAAAAATCATTCCATTAGCTGAAACACAAGTTATCAGCGAATGAAAACATCAAGTTGCCAAAAAAAGCCTCACGGTCGGGTAAGGGTTTTAATTAAGTTATGTCAATATATTTGAATCTTTTTAGGTGGGAAATATGTCCCCCGTGCTTTGCTGTTGGATTCGGAGCCAGGCACCATGGACTCTGTGAGGTCTGGACCATTCGGGCAAATATTTAGGCCAGGCAGCTTTGTTTTTGGTAATTACTGCATAACATTTTTAATTTTTTACATTTTCTTTTTCCTCATCATACAGGGCCAAACCAGTAAATATGTCATCCTGGTTTATTGTGATGGTTATCTTGTAAATTTGTCTGCTGCTTCCTGTAGCTCTGTATGTATGATAATTGCTTCCCCTCTACAGGTCAGAGTGGTGCTGGTAATAACTGGGCCAAGGGCCACTACAAAGAAGGTGCTGAGCTGGTAGATTCTGTATTGGATGTGGTGCGTAAGGAGGCTTAGAACTGCGACTGCCTGCAGGGTTTCCAGCTGACTCACTCCCTTGGTGGGGGTACTGGGTCAGGCATGGGCACCCTGCTCATCAGCAAAATCCGAGAGGAGTACCCTGACCGCATTATGAACACCTTCAGTGTTGTCCCCTCCCCCAAAGTATCCGAAACAGTGGTGGAGCCTTACAATGCCACTCTTTCTGTTCACCAGCTGGTGGAAAACACGGATGAGACCTTTTGCATCGACTACGAGGCTCTGTACGACATCTGTTTCCGCACCCTGAAGCTCACGACTCCAACTTACTGTGACCTCAACCATTTAGTCTCTGCCACCATGAGTGGAGTCACAACATGTCTTCGGTTCCCTGGGCAGCTCAATGCTGACCTGCGTAAGCTGGCTGTCAACATGGTGCCCTTCCCTCGTCTCCACTTCTTTATGCATGGTTTTCCCCCACTGACCAGCAGGGGTAGCCAGCAATACCGTGCCCTCTCTGTGCCTGAATTAACCCAGCAGATGTTTGATGCCAAGAACATGATGGCCGCTTGTGAACCACGTCACGGCCGCTACCTCACAGTTGCAGCCATTTTCCATGGCCGCATGTCCATGAAGGAGGTGGATGAGCAGATACTCAATATGCAGAACAAGAATAGCAGCCACTTTGCCGAATGGATCCCCAACAATGTGAAGACTGCTGTGTGCGACATCCCACCCCGTGGCCTCAAAATGGCTTCCACCTTCATCGGCAACAACACTGCTATCCAGGAGTTGTTCAAGCGCATCTCTGAGCAGTTCACAGCCATGTTCAGACGCAAGGCTTTCCTGCACTGGTACACAGGTGACGGTATGGATGAGATGGAGTTCACTGAAGCTGAGAGCAACATGAATGACCTGGTGTCAGAGTACCAGCAGTACCAGGATGCAACTGCTGAATATGAAGGAGAGTTTGAGGAGGAGGGAGAAGAGGAGCAGGCTCAAACATTTTTTTCTGTCACTTGTTTTTCACAGCTTTCTTTAAGTTCAAGCTGTTTCTCTTGCTGTACATTTTTTTTTTGCTGTTCCTTGTAAGTTTAGTCTGTTCAATGGCAATAAAACATAAATAATAATAAAAATAATAATCCTTGCACTTGCAGTGATTTATTCCCCAAAAGGTAATACATTTCCCTACAATGTTGTACAATAATGTTGACCAATTGTCTCTGCAATGTTTTGCCATAAGGTTCAGTTGGGTAATTTTATTACCAATTTTAAAAGTTCGTGGTCTTTTTTTTGTGGTTTCAGTGGCTCTTTTCTGCTTTTGCTTAAGTCAGTAAGCTTTTATTGTCATTTCAACCTTTATATAGCTGACTCAGTACACAATGAAATTAAACTAAGTTCCTCCTGAACCCTGGTGCTACATAAAACAGTGCTACATCACAGAAAACACTGGGATTAGGACTAGTAAGTGTCCTTGGCACAGTGTTTTATCCAGAACAGTGGTTCATTGTGTGCTTATTATTGCTGTTCTTGTAGATTCATTCTTTCATGGAAAAGCTGGCAGTACATTCAGTAAAGGAAATCTACCAAGAACACACCAGACACAGCATGTTTTATGAAAACAGCCTTTAGTCATGTAACAAAAAAGGCTAGTGTGTCCCTGCCTACCTGAAAAAAATCAGTATCTGTTCTTTGGTTATACAAACTGCTCAATCACCATGGTTAAATAAACATATTTGAAACATTGTTTAAAAAAATATTTGTATAAATGCGTCCCTTAAGAACAATCTTTTTAAATCTCTTTATAAATGATAACTAAAGTACTAACCTAGGCTGCTCCCTTTGGCTACTTCCTCCTTTTTATTTTCAGACAAAGGGCTAATTCAAGGTCCCTTGCTGAACTGGTCCTTTGCTGAAATGGCTGTGGACAATAAACTCACATCACTTTGTAAGCTGGAGAGTTGCTTATCTACAGACATTTGATTTGGTGGATGCTATATTAAAACAGTATTCAGTAAGAATAAATAGTTGAGTACATATGTAGACTTTCTTATAGCTGTTTAAAGCAGTTCCAGGTGACTGGTGTTATAAGATCTGATTGTTCAGCTGACCAGGATAAAGTCCTTCTCTGCATCTTTACTGTATGAATCACAGAAACGCAACATGAAATAAGAGTTATGAGTTTATTGCTAAAATACACCAAATAGGGAAGATAAATCATGCACATTTCAGTGGAGAAATGATTCATTGCAGATCCATACAGTTAGTAAATACCTAAGTGACCTCCTGTTTACCTCAATATCGGGGTTTAGTATAACCTGTGAGACTATTTCCTCCATTTTATATATATATATATATATATATATATATATATATATATATATATATATATATATATATATATTTCACTCTCCTAAAATAAAAACTATATGTGCTGTAAATTTACTGTGCTGTTGCAGTATCGTATGTCTGCCACAAGAGTGCAATCTCTATCTCTACGATATTTGCCATTTGCTCAACACTTCCCTGGCTATTACAGTGTGGTTCTGTATTTTCTAAATGTGTTTGTAAGGTAGTGATATTTTAAAACAAATAACATTCTTGTGTCTATCTGCAGTATGTAGTTCCCATCACGTTACAATCTGTAACGCTCCCTTAGATATTCCTAGAATAGCAAAATCCACTATAGGTGGTAGAGCATTCTCACATTTAGCTCCTAAACTTTGGAATCACATATCATAACCTTGTGCTCCAGAACATCTTATCAAATTCACATTATCAACTTGTGCTTGTTAATATCATGAACAGCAGCTACGCTAATTCCTCTCCACTGCTTCTCTTTCTCTACCCATCCCGAGGCATCCTGAGGTTTCGCCAGCCCTAGTCACGTCCCACCTCATGAAAATTGTGGACCTTTTAAGAAGTAGATGCCGACCCCACAAACATCCCGAACCATCAAGAGACGTACCAGCGCCAATTGGATCCCACCTCGTGTTAATTTTGGACACTGGACCTCCAAAGTGTTTGAAGGCTCTGGCATGGAAAAGCTGGTGTTGGATCTATGATGGTTGCAAATGTTGAGCTATTTTATGAGTTGCTCAGTAGCTCCTAGTTTTATAACTGCAAATGACTGAAAAAGGCTGTAGAAAGAACATTACTCATAATCTTACATTCCAGTGCTCATGTTAGTTCTCACTCTCCAGTGTTCTGTATTGTTAAAAGATTTATAATCACGCTCTTGATGTCACCCAAATGAGGATGCGTTCCCCTTTTAAATTTGGTTTCTCTCAAGGTCTCTTCCTCATAACATCTAATGGAGTTTTTCCTTGCCACAGTCGCCATGGCTGCTCATCAGATATAAATGCACACCATTCACCTTAACTCTTAAAATTCTGTAAAGCTGCTTTGAGACAATGTCTGTTGTGAAAAGCGAGATTAAGGATATGGCAAGTCTCGGCATGGGTGACCCCCCTGTTATCGAGCCTTCCATCGCTATACACCTTAATCTATCTCAGGGTGGGCTGCTCGCACCACCCAAGCCTGTCCTACCAGGTAAGATGTATTGCTTCTCCACGTCCATTTACCAGGCTTCGTATAAAGCCTCGGCTCTTTCTATAAGAGCTCTTAACGTCTCCTTGCTGTTGTCTGCATATCAGGCCAAACTCCTACTTGGTTTGGGACAACACCCGGAGAAAGGGTCGCCATCACCCGATCTCTGGAAGGAGATTGTTATAGTTAACAATCTTGTTCTCCGCAATGCCTGTCAAGCTGTCCAAGTGAGGGGGCGCTCTATGGCTTTATCGGTGGTTGTAGAACGCTCTGTGTCCCTCAATCTTTCCGGTCTCCTCGATAGTGAAAAGCATTGCATCGCAGGAGTGCCGGTTTTTTGGACCTGCCGTTGCACTAATGCAGCAGCGCTCTGATGATAAAAAGAAGGAGGACGAGACTTTTAAACTGTGTCTTTCTAGGAAGCTAGCTCTGTGCCAGATGCCCTCTGTGCGGCCGCCTAATGCTCCTGCAGTGGGACGCCATTCCCACTATACTGGCAGAACTAACAATCCCTGCGGAAACCACCGGCTCAGCAGAGTGGCCTCACCACTGCTAGGCCCTGGGGTAAGATGTCCTTTGCCGCGGCCACAGCGACAAAGCCCCCCAACCCCACTCCTAGAGCTAGAGAGGGAGTATCAAATGTATTTTTTGATGAATCATACCCGCTTGCTTCCTTTGCTGCCGAAACTGCAAAATTTCGATTAATTTTTTTTGGTATGCATATTTATATTTATATATGAGGTGGGGCTGACCATATTTTTTTAGAGATTTAATCTTGATGCATGTTCATAATAATGCATTTGCATTAGGCTCTTTTCCTTTTTTTTTATTTGTTGTCCCTTTCTGCATTTTTAAAACAGATTTGGTTGTCCTTCCACAGTTCCTTTCTTTTGAAAAAATCCATGGCAATGTTGACATGGTAGGTAGTCTTGCCAAACAGTATCCTGTGTTGGCTGTCTCATGGTCACAATTTCTCCACCAATTTCTGCCTTTATTTATCATTTCAATATTGTGGAGTTAGTTTACTTTATTTCGAAGTTGGTCAAATAATATCTGACATTCCTTTGTCCCCTTCAGTTTTAATAATGCTTGAGCTACTTCAGTTTCCTTTGCATGTTTTCTTTCAAGATGTCTTGCCAATTTGCTTTGCCCTACCCCAAAGTATACACAAGTTGTTTTGTTTTTTATCCCACTTTCTTTTATCTCCTTTTTTGTGCACTTTTTAACTTTTACTTTTGTCTTGTCTGAGATACCTTCTTCATTAATGGACTTTTTAGTTTTTCTTTTTGAGTCTTTGCATCAGTGCTGTCTGGGGCATCACAGTCAAAATTGTCATTGGATGAGACATATTTAGAGCAACTTGAAGACAAATCATTACTCTCAATTATGTCGCCGTCATCTTTAATCCTTAAAAACTTTTATTAAAATAAACATGTAATTACAAATAGAGAAATATGATGTGTGTAACAACAGTATCTGAATCTATTGATATTGCAGTAAATACATGGTTTTCTCCATTTGAATAATTCGTTTAAATCTTATTTACCAACTGTCGCTGAAACAAATCAATCAAATTCAGAATTCAAATTGAGATTTTCTGCTTTCAGATAAAGGTAGACGGTATTAGAGATGATTTTTTTAGTGTTATAAAAAGCAAAGGTTCATACATTGTTTGTCTGTTCTCTTTTGCTCTCCATTAACTATTAAATACACTTCATTATTATAATGTTTCATTTAAAAGGTTTTGTATAGAAAATTAAAAACACTGAGTCAGGGAAGGTAGAAGACATAAAAACATCAGGATACTGTTCTACTGTTAAAAACAAATGAACAATTGAAATTTCATTATTATTTTTCAGTCAAACTATGTGAAGTAATAATAATAATAATAATAATAATAATAATAATAATAATAATAATAATGTAGTTTTATAGGTTTATGTTTAAAAAGACGAACATTAAACTATTAACATCTACCCCTACCTAATAACTTACACAATAATTATAAAAACACAATGACAATAACTGCGCCAACATACGCTGATTTTAAGTCTCTTCTTAAAAGTATTTATTTACTGTTGCGTATGATCATAAGTAAACACACTGGCATAACTTTAGTGTAATATCTGTTGCCGTGTCCTATGTTGACTTCTGTATTTTGTATTTTATTATATGCTTAAATTCTGTACAGTGCTTGGTACAGCTGTTGTTTTTAAATGTGCTCTATAAATAAATTTGACTTGACTTGACTTGACTTGAACTTGACTTGACTTGACTTGAATAACTGACACAAACACGGTGCCAGTTAAGATTAACCATTGTACAGGCCAACAGAATTTTGACCCCATTGGTTCATCATAAAATGCATGGCCGGTCTTCATTGCAAAGGACAGAATTTGCACCTGAACAGAGCTTCAAACTAAATCTGTCCAGACTTTTGTTAGTTTCAATGATCAGTTGAGCGTGTTTAACCATTTTTATTTAAAATATAAATACATGAATACCCACTCATAATAACAACAAAAAAAGACAGGGTGCACTTTCCAAACCTCTTTACTTTAACTTGAGTAAAAAAAGCATAGTCAGTACTTCAACTTTTACCAGAGAATTTTAAAACATGAGTATCTGTACTTCTGCTTAAGTGAAGGATGTGTGTACATTTACCAGCTGTGGATCCTAGGTGTTTTCTTATTGGTTTCTATTTTCTATCCCCTCTGTACCAGCTGCTATAAGCAAATATGCCATTTATGCATTATTTATTTTCTATAATGCATGAAAAAAAATCACAGTTTGTGGACACTGACCACTGCGGTTAAGCCAGATGCACTTTTCTTTGTATTGCGGGTCTAATCGTACACTTACGGTATGGGTGGTGGGAACAGTCTTAATAGATGTAAAGACACTTCAGAATGGCATTTCCGTTATTAAAAAAAAACAACATAAAAAAATTTATGTATTGCTATTTTTTTTAATAAAGCACAAGTAATACAATTTCGTGTTTGTGGTGTAAATATATATATAATCAAGGCCCACAATCAAACACTCTTAAAACATCTTTACTGTATAGTGTTTGAGACTTCTACTACTACTGTAGTAGTAAATTTAAATCGCCCCATTCAAACACTAATAAAACATTTATTTTATACGTTTGCTCAATCTTTCAAATAATTCTTATTAGGTATTAGGTATCACTGTCTTTTAGACTCTTAAATTTCCAGTCATTTTACTGTACAGTTTTTGAGAAAAGTAAAGGCAAAATCATTCTAAACCATAGTGCATTTTTAATTATTAGAAAAAAAAATTATGAGTGTTTGAATGTGGAACATGATTGAAAATGCACTCGAATCCTTATTCGAGTATTTGCACATGTCACAAAAACTGGCTACATGATTTGAGGTCTGTTTTGTGGCACAAATAAAGAAACACAAAACACACAAAAACAGCAAGACTGGATAAGGAAAATAATGATGTCAGTAAGCAGGTGAGATGAAGCCGCAATATTAATGTATACTACAGTGAAGCTGCAAAAAAAAAAAATAAAAGCCCCCTACAGAGTTTCAAATAATATATTTTTATGATTCCTTTTGAGATGTGTATTCCTTCAAAACTTTAGTGTGAAACTAGCCAATCAGAAGCGAGTATTCGCATTTTCAGCCAATAGTCTTGCCTCCAGCAATAAAATCGTTGGGGGGGCGGGTCTACGACGTCAGGCGACCAATGGGAGCGCTTGGGTGATTTTTAACCGTGTAAATAGCAGTGTTTGTGACGTTCGGGTTCAATTTCGCCGGAGAGAACGAAGTGTAGTATCTTAAGAGCAGATTTGTATATATTTTTTGGACGAACAACAATGAGGGAGATTCTTCATTTACAAGCAGGACAGTGTGGCAACCAGATTGGTGCCAAGGTAAGAAATGAACGTTCTCCTCGGTCTGACTTACAAACACCACATTTTTACACTCTCGCTGTTATATGAATAACTACATGTTCAACTGTGTTTGAAGCTGAGAGATAAACTTCTGTCCGCATCGCCTGTGACATCCGATTAAAATGATTTTGAAGACTTTGCAGACAGACTTCTGTACGGAAGCGCATTGCATTCACAAAAAAAATAAAAAAAATGTACAGCCAGGATCTCATAATTATGACTTAGTATCTCATAATTATGACATAGTATCTCATAATTATGAGATCCTTATCTTATAATTATGACTTAGTATATCATAATTATGAGATCCTTATCTTATAATTATGACTTAGTATCTCATAATTATGACATAGTATCTTATAATTATGAGATCCTTATCTCATAATTATGACTTAGTATCTCATTATTATGACATAGTATCTCATAATTATGAGATCCTTATCTCATAAGTATGACTTAGTATCTCATAATTATGAGATCCTTATCTCATAATTATGACTTAGTATCTCATAATTATGAGATCCTTATCTCATAATTATGACTTAGTATCTCATAATTATGGGATCCTTATCTTATGATTTTGACTTAGTATCTCATTTTTAAGACATAGTATCTCATAATTATGAGATCATTATCTTATAATTATGACTAAGTATCTCATAATTATGAGATAGTATCTCATAATTATGAGATCCTTATCTCATAATTATGACTTAGTATCTCATAATTATGACATAGTATCTCATAATTATGAGATCCTTATCTTATAATTATGACTTAGTATCTCATAATTATGACTTAGTATTTCATAATTATGAGATCCTTATCTCATAATTATGACTTAGTATCTCATAATTATGAGATAAGTTGGGGCAGTCTGTGGCAGGGGAGCGTTTTAGCGCATAACACCGGATCTGACGTTACTGCATTTTTTTGCTCGGAAGCGCCTCATTGCGCAACAATGGAGACGTAGAAGCTATTATATGGTTATTATTATTGTTGTTGTTATTATTATTATTATTATTATTATTATTATATTTTAACATTGACCACTAATATATGTTACACGTTACACATAAAACAAACTTTTATCAAGTGGACAGTCAGAACGAGTAACATATATTAGTGGTCAATGTTAAAATATAATAATAATAATAATAATAATAATAATAATAATAATAATAATAGTTATTGCCCTGTATTTGTTAACTAAAGCAAGACTCACCGTAACTAAATTCATTAGCAGGAGGGGCAGGCCAGTGAGGAAATGTCCAGTAACTAATTAAACTAATATAATGTTAGATTTTTATTATGACCAAACAAAACTTCATTCTTGGAGAGGTTTTCCATGCGATCTGTGATGCCTGTGGTGCCTTTTCTGATCAGGGAAGAATCACACAGCACACAGAATGGCGCATATATTTTTCTTTAATTTTATGCAGATAACAGACAAGTATATATACAGTGGGTACGGAAAGTATTCAGACCCCCTTAAATTTTTCACTTTTTGTTATATTGCAGCCATTTGCTGAAATCATTAAAGTTTATTGTTCTTCCTCATGAATGTACACACAGCTCCCCATACTGACAGAAAAACACAGAATTGTTGACCTTTTTGCAGATTTATTAAAAAAGAAAAACTGAAATATCACATGGTCCTAAGTATTCAGACCCTTTGCTGTGACACTCATATATTTAACTCAGGTGCTCTCCATTTCTTCTGATCATCCTTGAGATGGTTCTACACCTTCATTTGAGTCCAGAAATTTTTGATTATACTGATTGGACTTGATTAGGAAAGCCACACACCTGTTTATATAAGACCTTCCAGATCATAATGCATGTCAGAGCAAATGAGAATCATTAAGGTCAAAGGAACTGCCTGAAGAGCTCAGAGACAGAATTGTAGCAAGGCACAGATCTGGCCAAGGTTCCAAAAATTTTTTGCTGCACTTAAGGTTCCTAAGAGCACAGTGGCCTCCATAATCCTCAAATGGAAGATGTTTGGGACGACCAGAACCCTTCCTAGAGCTGGCCGTCCGGCCAAACTGAGCTATCGGGGGAGAAGAGCCTTGGTGAGAGAGGTAAAGAAGAACCCAAAGATCACTGTGGCTGAGCTCCAGAGATGCAGTCGGGAGATGGGAGAAAGTTGTAGAAAGTCAACCATCACTGCAGCCCTTCACCAGTGGGGCTTTATAGCAGAGTGGCCCGACGGAAGCCTCTCCTCAGTGCAGGACACATGAAAACCCGCATGGAGTTCTTCAAGATGGTGAGAAATAAGATTCTCTGGTCTGATGAGACCAAGATAGAACTTTTTGGCCTTAATTCTAAGCGGTATGTGTGGAGAAAACCAGGCACTGCTCATCACCTGTCCAGTATAGTCTCAACAATGAAGCATGGTGGTGGCAGCATCATGCTGTGGGGGTGTTTTTCAGCTGCAGGGACAGGACGACTGGTTGCAATCAAGGGAAAGATGAATGCGGCCAAGCACAGGGATATCCTGGACGAAAACCTTCTCCAGAGTGCTCTGGAACTCAGACTGGGCTGAAGGTTTACCTTCCAACAAGACAATGACCCTAAGCACACAGCTAAAATAACGATGGAGTGGCTTCACAACAACTCCGTGACTGTTCTTGAATGGCCCAGCCAGAGCCCTGACTTAAACCCAATTGAGCATCTCTGGAGAGACCTAAAAATAGCTGTCCACCAATGTTTACCGTCCAACTTGACAGAACTGGAGAGGATCTGCAAGGAGGAATGGCAGAGGATCCCTGAATCCAGGTGTGAAACACTTGTTGCTGCCTTCCCAAAAAGACTCCTGGCTGTATTAGATCAAAAGGGGGCTTCTACTTAATACTGAGCAAAGGGTCTGAATACTTAGGACCATGTGATATTTTAGTTTTTCTTTTTTAATAAATCTGCAACAGTGTCAACAATTCTGTGTTTTTCTGTCAGTATGGGGAGCTGTGTGTACATTCATGAGGAAAAGAAATGAACTTAAATGATTTTAGCAAATGGCTGCAAAATAAAAAAGAGTGAAAAATTTAAGGGGGTCTGAATACTTTCCGTACCCACTGTATATATATATATATATATATATATATATATATATATATATATATATATATATATATATATATATATATATATATATATACACACACACACACACACAGAAAAATACCTGAGCTAAAACTGTTCCTGATTGGGTAAGAAGACAATTATAAGATGTTTGAGCCCAGATAAAGACTTCCTGTATACCTTACATACTCACATCATAAAGATCCTATAGACACTGAACAGATAATAGGACTGTGTTTAGAGAAGCATTGTGAGAACCATCTTAACACTAACATATACAGTCATCATGCTAAACCATATAATAGCTTCTACGTCTCCATTGGTGCGCTTCCGTACTTCTGTGATTTTTAGTCATCCAAAAAAAATTTTTTTGTGTGTGTTTGGCGACAAGTTTTTGAGACAAAATTAATAAGCTAACCTTTTTTCCCCTTCTTTTACAATTGATTTTGTTCCCTTAGTTCTGGGAAGTAATTAGTGACGAGCATGGGATTGACCCAACAGGCAGTTACCATGGTGACAGTGATCTTCAGCTAGAAAGGATTAATGTCTACTACAATGAAGCTACTGGTGAGTTTTTGTTGTTGTTGTTGTTTTGTGCAACCTTTTTAACATTTTATTTTGTATATATAGGTTTATTGGTGGTGCTTGGATAGAATCACTCTTACAACTGCTTAGATTATTATTATTAATATTAGTGTTCAAGCATGAAAGGCTGACTCTCTATTGATATTGTACTGAACGAATTACATACTGTTATTGAACTGTATGGAGCTCGGTGGTCATGTTCCTAATGTCTTTTTCTGTATGACGTCCTTGCTAATCGCTGCTTGCAGCTATAATTATTATAAGGATTTGGTAATTGAAACTCAAACATTAAATTCCAAAACTACAGAAACAGACATGCGCTTATTGATTTGAATTATTGTCATTGTGGCACCACACTACTGGCAGCCTGTTGGAGTAGTTTCTTTTATTTATCTACTTTTTTGTAATTTTAAACTAGCCTTAATATAGTAACCTAGTGTAATACCTAGCTTTAAAATTCTTCTAAAACTTTTTTGTTGTACTTTATTAAATGTATATTAATATTGTAATATTTTCAGGTGGCAAATATGTCCCCCGTGCTGTGCTGGTGGATTTGGAGCCGGGTACCATGGACTCTGTGAGGTCTGGACCATACGGACAAATTTTCAGGCCAGACAACTTTGTTTTTGGTAACTATTGCATAACATTCTAATAGTTTACATTTTCTTTTTCCTTATTATACAGAGACAAACCAGTAAATCTGATTTGGTCTTATCTGTTTTGCAGTCAAATTTGGGTTTATTCTGATTGTGTCCTTGTTGTAATTGCCAGCTGTTTTTTGCTTCCTGTAGCTCTGTATGTATGATATTCATTGCTTCTTCTCCACAGGAAAAAGTGGTGCTGGTAATAACTGGGCCAAGGGCCACTACACAGAAGGTGCTGAGCTAGTGGACTCTGTATTGGATGTGGTGCGTAAGGAGGCTGAGAACTGCGACTGCCTGCAGGGTTTCCAACTTACTCACTCCCTGGGTGGGGGTACTGGGTCAGGCATGGGCACCCTGCTCATCAGCAAAATCCGAGAGGAGTACCCTGACCGCATTATGAACACCTTCAGCATTGTCCCCTCCCCCAAAGTATCAGATACAGTGGTGGAGCCTTACAATGCCACCCTGTCAATTCACCAGCTGGTGGAAAACACGGATGAGACATTTTGCATCGACAACGAAGCTCTGTACGACATCTGTTTCCGCACCCTGAAGCTCACGACACCAACATACGGTGACCTCAACCATTTGGTCTGTGCCACCATGAGTGGAATCACAACATGTCTGCGGTTCCCTGGGCAGCTCAATGCTGACCTGCGTAAGCTGGCTGTCAACATGGTGCCCTTCCCTCGTCTCCACTTCTTTATTCCTGGTTTTGCCCCACTGACCAGCAGGGGTAGCCAGCAATACCGTGCCCTCACTGTGGCTGAATTAACCCAGCAGATGTTTGATGCCAAGAACATGATGGCCGCTTGTGACCCACGTCACGGCCGCTACCTCACGGTGGCTACCATTTATCGTGGCCGCATGTCCATGAAGGAGGTGGATGAGCAGATACTCAATATGCAGAACAAGAACAGCAGCTACTTTGTCGAATGGATTCCCAACAACGTGAAGACTGCTGTGTGCGACATTCCACCCCGTGGCCTAAAAATGGCTTCCACCTTCATCGGCAACAGCACTGCTATCCAGGAGCTGTTCAAGCGCATCTCCGAGCAGTTCACAGCCATGTTCAGACGCAAGGCTTTCCTGCACTGGTACACAGGTGAAGGTGTGGATGAGATGGAGTTCACTGAAGCTGAGAGCAACATGAATGACCTGGTGTCAGAGTACCAGCAGTACCAGGATGCAACTGCTGAAGATGAAGGAGAGTTTGAGGAGGAGGGAGAAGAGGAGCAGGCTTAAAGAATTTCAATGATGCTCCGGGTTCTTCTAAGGTCTTGGTCTATTTAATCCCAATAAAACATGTACTTTAACAGTGTTATTACTCAAAAGTACAGACATGTCTGTACTTTTGAGGGTCACTAACAGCTGGAACCAAATTCCTTTTGTGCGTGAACACACTTGGGCAATAAACCTGATTCTGACTAGAATTCTTTATTGAGGCTTAATTATTGCCACTTACCAGAAAGATTACACTACATTTAGCTTGGACTATACAAGACAAAACAAGACAATACAGACAATGAGACAATATAGACAGTATGAGTATTAAATAGGGTTACAGAGTATGACAGATCAGTAATGTACATAGTGCGAGAGTGCATGGTAGTGCAAATAACAGTTTTGTGCATCAGGTACGATAGTTACTTTAGAACTTTTGTATCTTAGCATTATTTTGTAATGTACATCAGCAAAAGTGTGTGTAACATATACGGATGGTGTGATGACTGACAGTTCTGATAATTCAGTACTTATCAATATGAAGCAGGGAATATCATTAGGTTGATTTGTTGATACGGGTGATTGTCTGGGGAAAAAAACTGTTACTGTGTCTGGCAGTTTTGGTAAACAAAGTTCTGTAGCGCCTGCCAGAAGGGAGGTGCTGAAAGAGGTTGTGTCCAGGGTGTGAAGGGTCAGTAGTGATTTTTGCTGCCCGGATTCTGGTTCTTGTATAGTACGAGTAAGAAATGAACGTTCTCCTCGGTCTGGCTTACAACCACAACATTTTTACAATCTCGCTGTTCTATGAATAACTACATGTTCAACTTTAATTGAAGCTAAGAGAGAACACTTTTGTCCGAATTGCCTGCATCAGCTGATTATCCAATCAGTATTGTTTGCAGAACAAGAACAACAGCTACTTTGTCGAATGGATTCCCAACAACGTGAACACAGCTGTGTGCGACATCCCACCCCGTGGCCTAAAAATGGCTTCCACCTTTATCGGCAACAGCACTGCTATCCAGGAGCTGTTCAAGCGCATCTCCGAGCAGTTCACAGCCATGTTCAGACGCAAGGGTTTTCTGCACAGGTACACAAGTGAAGGTGTGGATGAGATGGAGTTCACTGAAGCTGAGAGCAACATGAATGACCTGGTGTCAAAGTACCAGCAGTACCAGGATGCAACTGCTGAAGATAAAGGGGAGGTTATTAGTGCAAATGAAATTGCAATAAAAAAATGTTTTATTATTTTGGTAATTGAACTTCCTACTTTTTGATGTTTATAAAATATGCGCAGTCTTACAATTGTACTAGTTGTAGCTGTTTCCAGTTTTATCTTTTCTATAACTGATGTGTAAATGATCTGGTATTTTTCCATGTTTAAACTCACTAAAAAATATCAAAAGATGTAAGGTGAAAAGATATTGCCTTAAGTGTAAAATGACACAATTTTAGTGGGTTAAAAAAAATTTTTTTTACTTTTTACTTTTTTTTTTGCAAATGTTAATAATATTTTGAAATGAGTTTATTAGAGGGACAGCACATGTAGGATGTTTTGGTGACAAGGTGAGGGAGGCGAGATTGAGATGGTTTGGACATGTGCAGAGGAGGGAAATGAGTTATATTGGTAGAAGAATGTTGAGGATGGAGCCACCAGGTAGGAGGAAAAGAGGAAGGCCAAGGAGGAGGTTCATGGATGTGGTGAGGGAAGACATGTAGTTTGCGTGAAAGAGGCAGATGTAGAGGACAGGGTGGTATGGAGACAGATGATCCACTGTGGCGACCTCTAATGGGAGCAGCCGAAAGAAGACGACGAAGATAATAAGTTAATAATATAACATTAACAAGTTAAGTACTTATTAGAAGTTGATCACTTAATATGTTTAATATTAAAAGTTGTAACATTTGTATTTTTTATATTTATAATGTATTTGTGTGAGTGAATTAATGGTTTTCAAGATCCTTCTTTTTGCACACGTCCGCGAACTGGTCCCCGAGCTCCGTCAGGTCATGCCGCTGTGTCGGCATTAGCTTCTCCCCCTTTTTGACCAAGGCACAGTTTAGTGGATCTGTGGAGGATATGCAGAGGGCTGACACCGACCTGATTTTTTGTTTGTTTGTTTGTTTTTTTATGTTTTTTTTTTTTCCCTTCCCTCTTATCCGGCTGTTGCACGTGGTAGTTCACTGGGCCATTTCTTGCCAGCAGGCTAGGAATTTACAGGAGCTTGGGACTAGCAGAAGGACTCGATCTCCCAGGTTAAATTCCATTGGTTGTGCTGGTCGGTTGTATGCCCTTTGTTGCTTTGTCTGCGCCTCTTCCATATGTTCCCCTACTATCAGCGCTACCTTCTGTATGTGCTTCTGCATATCTTAGACGTACTTAACCAGTGATTGGTATGGTGAGGGCTGTTCCTCCCATGCTTTCTTGGCCATGTCCAACAGTCCCCAAGGTCTCCTACCAAACAGGAGCTCAAACGGTTTAAATCCTGTCGATGCTTGTGTAGTCTCCCTTACCGCGAATAACACGTATAGGAGCAGAAGGTCCCAGTTTCTCCCCTCCTCGTGGATCACCCGCCAGAGCATTCGCTTCAGTGTCTGGTTGAAACGCTCCACGAGCCCGTCTGCAGCTGGTCCTGACCTGTTTTATTGACCTGTTTTATCCGACGTCCTGATCTGTTTTATCTGCAACAACCGACAGAGATCCACCATTAACTTTAAGACAAATGGTGTACCTTGGTCAGGAAGTAGGTCCTTCGGGATTCTCACTCTGTTGAAGAGGAGCATTAGCTCCTTGGCGATGTTCTTCGTTGTGGCCTTTCTCAGTGGGACTGCTTCTGGGTAGCATAGTCCACCATGACGAGGATGTATACGTGTCTAATGCATTAGATCTTCTATCTGGGTCCTTGGAGCATTGTTGGGTTTATAAACCCATTTGTGGAAATCCGCTGCGCCATTTCTCGGCAAAAATCCTTATCGAGCTAGGATTTCCTCTTTTAATAGATCGTAATTTTCTGCTGCCTCTATTGGGAGGCTGTAGTATGCCAGTTGGGCATCCCCCGTGAGGTAGGGAGCTATGAGCCACGCCCATACACGTTTTGCCCATCCCTCGCGTATTGTGATGCACTCAAACGTGTACAGAAACATTTGCGGGTCGTCCCGTGCCGTCATTTTGGCGAGAAGGCGTTGCGCTTCCTGAATCGGAAAGTTATTTTTCACCTGGGTATATGTCGTGTCAGTCATTTTTTCCTTTCACAACTTTCTTTGAGTTTTGTCAAGTTATTCCTCATTCTGTTTTTTTTTTTTCTGTACTTGCCATTTAAACATGCAATTAATAATTCTTGCCCTTGCAGTGATTTATTTCAGAAAAGGTAATACATTTCTATTGTTAATTGACCAATTGTCTCTGTTGCAATATATTAAAGGTTCATGATCTTTGTCGTTGTTTTTATTTATTTATTTATTTATTTATTTATTTATTTATTTATTTTATTTTTTCCCCAAATGTAGAACACTAAAATGTTAGATGTTTATTGTGGGAAAACTGCAATGGTCACATTGCACAACTTTTGAATAAACTAATTATTGTTTTTGCAAATTGGTTTCAGGGGCTTCTTTCTGCTTTTGTTTATCCAGAAGAACTGTGGTTCATTGTGTGCCTAAGATTGCTGTTTCTTCAGTTATACAAACTCTGCTCAATCACCATCGTTTCATAAACGTAGTTAAAACATTATTGTTAAAAAAATATGCTCAACATTTTTAAAAAAAATGCTTTTATTAAGAACAATCTTTTTAAATCATGAACTTTTCAGTGGAGAAATGATTCATTGCAGATCCATAAAGTTAGTAAATACCTAAGTGACCTTCTGTTTACCTCAATATTTGGGTTTAGTATAACCTGTAAGACCATTTCCTCCATTTTGGAGGAAGAAGGTGGCTCGTAAATAAATTACTTGATTGTAACTAATGAGTACTACACGTCTTCTTTCATTTAGTACAGCCATATCAGCTTAATAGCGGGTTTTTTATATATATTCTTCACCCTCCTGAAATAAAAACTCTGGTTATGTGCTGTAAATTTACTGTGCTGTTGCAGTATCGTATGTCTGCCACAAGAGTCCAATCTCTAAACACGATATTTGCCATTTGCTCAACACCTCCATGGCTATTACAGTGTGGTTCTGTATTTTCTAAATGTGTTTGTTAGGCAGTGATATTTGAAAACAAATGTTTACTGATTAAAAATATTTTTCGGTTTATTTATTTATTTTATATCTAAGTAAAGAAAGGACGTCGTGAATAAGTGTATGTTTTGCTGAAGGTATTAATTTCGCCTCTTTTATATTTAGTTATTTATTTATGTATTTACATTTTGTTAATAAAAATGGTAAAAACAGAAATGCGCGCTGAATTGATGGCGTGTTAATAACATTTAGTGCTGTTTACAATAATTAAAATTTTGACAGCCTAATAATTATATATATATATATATATATATATATATATATATATATATATATATATATATATATATATATATATATAAATATAAAAATACAAATATAAATATAAATATAAAATATAAAAATAAAATATAAAAAAAAAAAAAAAAAATATATATATATATATATATATATATATATATATATATATATATATATATATATATATATATATATATATATAAAATTATTTATGGTTCGTCATAGTGAATCATGCTGCCAGAAAATTCCGTCGAATTGCCCTTGGGGAATCCCAGCATTGTTCAATCTCAACAAGTTTGGAGATCTTTTCAAAGCTCGAACAAAAATCCGAACATGTTTCTTCAAGTCCTTTTAAAAGCAGCAAGAATCTGTTTTGTTTGTTTTTGAGATATAAATTAATAATTTTTTAGAAAACTTGTTTGAGAAAACAGAAGAGCTTTCAAAGTAGCTTTTTTTTCCCGATCTGTACATTTTCCAGTAGCTGTGTAATTACAGACAGATACGGAAACTCTCTAACATTGACATCTCCGTTTTTCTCTATGAACTGCGACCCAGTAATACATTCAATGCAATTCAGCTGAGGGAATAATTCCAGATGTTCAATCAATTATTAAAAAAAAAAATAAAAATAAAAAAATAAAGAAAAGAATTCGGATCCTTTCAGGTTTCATTAAAAATGTCCTGTTGAGATCCAAAGGTTCCTCGTTCGAGTTTCAACTTCACACGAAGGTATAGACTGATGATCTTTGGCTCGTGCGACTCCTAAATAGGAGGAGAATGAGACCCAGGAGAGATGATCAGCATGAACTCACAAACTCACGCCTCATACCAACTATTCTCATTTCCTTTAGCTGTATTGTTACTTTTCTATTAAACACATTAAATGAACGGGTGATTTCAAAAATGTGACTGATACACTTTAAAACACAATGTACACAAATTCATCTATAATATCTTTAATAAATGTTTTTGTCCGAAAAACTTTTTATTATTATTTCATTTTATTCTAAATCTTCACTGTAATAAAGAGCTATGAGCAGGTATCCACAAAGTCAGGATTTTGATTTTCTAATCAAGTGACTACTGTATTATGAATTCATTTATTTGTGTTTATTTTTCATAAAAATTTTAAGTAAACGCGAAATGTTTGTAGTGATCAAGCTCTAAAGCGGTACCGAGATTTTCAAAGAGCGGAATCAAGTCTAGAAGCCGCCTTAAAATCCAATATATAGTCCTCCGTTTCTCTGCTGGTCTTCAGGAGCAGCTCAGTTTGAAAACTTCAACACAGCTTTCACTTTTCGCAATTTCCTCGAACGTCGTTGGAATAAAACTAAACCGAAATGGAACCAACATACCTGGTTATGTTTTATAAACAGAACCTTCCACTTTTTAGTGAAACTCAAAGAGAGAAAAGGCAGCGGATACTGCTGGCTCTGACACGAGCTGAAGCAGAGGAGCAGAGGATCATCTCAGATCTACATCACCAGATGTTCCTCTCCCTGAACCTTAGTGACGCCGGCGACCCTTTTACATTCGCGAAGCTGCTCCAAAACGCGTGTGAGGGCTGGTTGCTGCCTCGAGAATTTCAGAGCTGGTTGCTGCCTCAGAAATGTGAAGCCAGACGGTTTATCGAGCCGATAATAATGGAGCTGTTTCTCGCAAGACTTCCAGAACAGATTGCCGGATGGACTCGACACCATCAACCAGCAACGCTAATCGAGGCCGCCCACTTGGCATCAAAACACATGACGTGTCACAATGTCTCCTTCCTGATCTGATCTCATGACCATTAAGGAAATGATCAGAGGGCACCTCGGGTGAATGTGACGAATGTCACGTGCGCGCTCGCCTGTTTTAAAAAAATGAATCTACTGTTTTCAATAACGATCAACTTATTTTATTTATTTTACTCTGATTTCGTATCAAAACCTATTTCTTTTTTCTGTCATCTTATTTATTTTTTCATTGAATTTCAAAAGTGTTTATCAATAATCTTCAATAAAACATATTTTTTAATACTCTGTGAACTGTATTTGTAATTTTTTTTATCTGTGCCTTTTTATGATTCTTCTTCTTCTTCTTCTTCTTCTTTCGGCTGCTCCCATTAGGGGTCGCCACAGCGGATCATCCGTCTCCATACCACCCTGTCCTCTATATCTGCCTCTTTTACACCAACTACCTGCATGTCTTCCCTCACCACATCCATGAACCTCCTCCTTGGCCTTCCTCTTTTCCTCCTACCTGGTGGCTCCATCTTCAGCATTTTTCTACCAATATAATTCATGTCCCTCCTCTGCACATGTCCAAACCATCTCAATCTCGCCTCCCTCACCTTGTCACCAAAACATCCTACATGTGCTGTCCCTCTAATAAACTCATTTCTAATCTTGTCCATCCTCGTCACTCCCAACGAAAACCTCAACATCTTCAGCTCTGCTACCTCCAGCTCCACCTCCTGTTTTTTACTCAATGCCACTGTCTCTAATCCATACAACATCG
The DNA here is from genome assembly GCF_946808225.1 of Silurus aristotelis. Taxonomy (NCBI): domain Eukaryota; kingdom Metazoa; phylum Chordata; class Actinopteri; order Siluriformes; family Siluridae; genus Silurus; species Silurus aristotelis. The sequence continues at coordinate 18,436,762 of NC_139587.1, forward strand.
CAGGTCTCACCACAGTCCTATAAACTTTCCCTTTCATTCTTGCAGATACTCTTCTATCACAAATCACTCCTGTCACTCTTCTCCACCCACTCCACCCTGCCTGCACTCTTTTCTTTACTTCCCTAACACACTCTCCATTACTTTGCACTGTTGACCCCAGGTACCTGAACTCCTCCACCTTCTCCACCTCTTCTCCCTGCAACCGCATCACTCCACTGCCCTCCCTCTCATTCACACACATGTACTCTGTCTTACTCCTACTGACTTTCATTCCCCTTCTCTCCAGCGCATATCTCCACCTCTCCAGGCTCTTCTCAACCTGCTCTCTACTCTCACCACAAATCACAATATCATCTGCAAACATCATAGTCCAGGGAGACTCCTGTCTGACCTCGTCCGTCAACCTGTCCATCACCACTGCAAACAGGAAAGGGCTCAGGGCCGATCCTTGATGCAGTCCAACCTTCACCCTGAACCAGTCTGTCGTACCTACTGCACACTTTACTGCCGTCACACTGTCCTCATACATGTCCTGCACCACCCTCACATACTTCTCTGACACACCTGACTTCCTCATACAATACCACAACTCCTCTCTCGGCACCCTGTCGTACGCTTTCTCTAAATCCACAAATACACAATGCAATTCCTTCTGTCCTTCTCTATACTTCTCCATCAACATCCTCAAAGCAAATAAGGCATCTGTGGTGCTCTTCCTCGGCATGAAACCATACTGTTGCTCACAGATGGTCACCTCTTCTCTCAGCCTGGCTTCCACTACTCTTTCCCATAACTTCATGGTGTGACTGATCAACTTAATTCCCCTGTAGTTACTGCAGGTCTGCACATCTCCCTTATGCTTAAAGATCGGTACCAGCACACTCCTTCTCCATTCCTCAGGCATCCTCTCCCCTTCCAGAATCCTGTTAAACAATCTGGTTAAAAACTCCACTGCCATCTCTCCTAAACATCTAAACGCTTCTACCGGTATGTCATCTGGTCCAACCGACTTTCCATTCTTCATCCTCTTAATCGCTGCTCTCACTTCCTCCTTACTAATCCTATCTACATCCTGCTTCACCAACTCCACATCCTCCAACCTTCTCTCTCTCTGATTTTCCTCATTCATCAGCTGCTCAAAATACTCCCTCCATCTTCTCAACACACTCTCCTCACTAGTCAACACATTTCCCTCTCCATCCTTTATTGCTCTAACTTGCAGTACATCCTTCCCAGCTCGGTCCCTCTGCCTGACCAATCGGTATAAATCCTTTTCTCCTTCCTTAGTGTCCAACCTCTTATACAGCTCCTCATATGCCTTTTCCTTGGCTTTCGCCACATCCCTTTTAACCTGCTGCCGCATCTCCTTGTACTCCTGCCTACTCTTCTCATCACTCTGTCGATCCCACTTCTGTTTTGCCAATCTCTTTCCCCTAATGCTCTCCTGCACTTCCTCATTCCACCACCACGTCTCCTTGTCTTGCTTTCTATTTCCAGATGTCACACCAAGTACTTTTCTAGCTGCCTCCCTCATCACTCCTGCAGTAGTTGCCCAATCATCCGGCACCTCTTCACCACCACCAAGCCCCTGTCTGACCTCTTCCCTGAACCTCACACTACACTCTTCCTCCTTCAGTTTCCACCATCTTATTCTTCTTTCAAACCTTACTTTCCTCCTCTTCTTCTTCGCCTCCAAAACCATCCTACAGACCACCATCCGATGCTGTCTAGCTACACTGTCCCCCGCCAACACCTTACAGTCTCCAATCTCCTTCAGGTTGCATCTCCTACACAGAAGATAATCCACCTGTGTGCACCTTCCTCCACTCTTATACGTCACCCTATGATCCTCCTTCTTCTTAAAATACGTGTTCACCACTGCCATTTCCATCCTTTTAGCAAAATCTACCACCATCTGCCCTTCCACATTCCTCTCCTTAAAACCATACCTACCCATCACCTCCTCATCACCTCTGTTCCCTTCACCTACATGCCCATTAAAGTCTGCCCCAATCACCAATCGTTCTTTCCTAGGTACACCATCTACCACTTCATCTAATTCACTCCAGAATCTTTCTTTCTCCTCCATCTCACAGCCAACTTGTGGAGCATAGGCACTGATGACATTTATCATCATCCCTTCAACTTCCACCTTCACGATCATCACCCTATCAGAAACTCTCTTCACCTCAACTACACTCTTACTGTATGCTTCTTTCAGAATCACCCCTACACCATTTCTCTTCCCATCCACACCATGGTAAAACAGTTTAAACCCACCTCCAATGTTCCTGGCCTTACTCCCTTTCCACTTGGTCTCCTGAACACACAACACATCTACCTTTCTCCTCTCCATCATATCAGCTATCTCTCTCCCTTTACCCGTCATAGTACCAACATTTAAAGTACCAACCCGAACCTCTACTCTCCTACACTGCTCCTTTTCCTGCCGTCTCTGTAGACGCCTTCCTCCTCTCCTTCTCCTCCTTCGGCCAACAGTAGCCCAATTTCCACCGGTACCCTGTCGGCTAACGATACCTGTGGCGGTCGTTGTTAACCCGGGCCTCGACCGATCCGGTATGAAATTCTCATTTGTGATCCGCATATTTGATTTGGCACATGTTTTACGCTGGATGCCCTTCCTAACGCAACCCTCCCCATTTACCCGGGCTTGGGACCGGCACTAAGAGTACACTGGCTTGTGCCCCCCTAATGGCTGGGTTGCCTTTTTATGATTAATTAATGTATTTATTTGTTTGTTATTTTTTTCTGAAAGAAATGGTCTATTAGTTTTGGTGTTTTTGCTACTCGGAAGTTCCATCCCAATTCCCTTTTTTTTTTTAGATCATTTTAAAACAATAACATGAGCCCCAATGTGTTTCTTAAAGTTTTATTTTAATTAAATTGATGAACCAGAACAGCATTAGTGTGGTAAAAGTTTTCATTAGACCTTTTCCTTTTCTCTAAATGTTCTAGTCCCATGTCGGTAAAGATCCGGAAACTCAGCTCAGGACTACAGTTTGCGCTCCGACACGGAAACAGACATGTTTAGACACTGAAGATCAACTGTGTCTCAGCTCTGTTTTAAAGCAAGATTAAGTCGATTTCTCTAATATTATTTACCTGCGTGTATCTCTTCTAAAACAAAGACTAAATGAAGAAACCAACGACATGAAAACAAACATTGTTCGTCTGCTATTAAATCAGCAGCAGTTGAGAAACATTTCAAGGACAATAGTTTCCTGAGCAGGAAATGAAGTGTTTGAGTTCAACTGTACAATAAACTGTACAATAAAACGTTTATTGTAAATACAGTAGTGGCTCGGAATATCTATGTTGTCATTTCAAGCGGTGGTGTCGTGTGTGTGTGTGTGTGTGTGTGTGTGTGTGTGTGTTGTGTGTGTGTGTGTGTGTGTGTGTGTGTTAATACAATCCATTTGAAATTGATATAGATTGTATTTTATATTGAACCTTTTTGTGAACCTTTTCAATATTCCCTCAACTGTGGGTAAACCAGCCGCACTTTTCTTTGTGTTGCACATCTAATCGTGGTGGTGGGAGCGGTCAAAACAGATATAAAGACGCTTCAGAACAGGGTTTCCGTTATAAAAAACAAAACAAACAAACAAACAAAAAAAAAAAAACATTCAAAAAAATTCTAAACCTCAGTGCATTTTCAATCGTTTTCCACATTCAAACAATTAAAACATTTTCCTTTATAGTTTTAATCATTCTTTTAAATAATTCTTATTTACAGTGTCTCTGTCTATTATATTCTTAAATCTCAACTCATTTTACTGTGTGAGTTTTCGATAAATGTAAAGGCAAAATCACTTCAAACACAAGTGGATCTTCAAGCATGTTCCATATTCAAACACTCAATAAACATTTTTATTTTGTAGGTTTGCTTATTCTTTTAAACAATTCTTATTAGACGTGAGCGATTAGAAGATGAACATTCCCACAGAGACTCTACGTGATTTGAAAGGTCTAATGAATAAACAGGTTTTTTAGTGCTTTTTGTGATTTTTATGAAGTTTTGGAGCTTTTAGTCTGCAACCCGTTCCCGACAAAAGCTTTGTGTCATCTCAAGTAACTATGGTGCACAAGTAAGTTGTAATATTAACAAAATTATAGAATTATAATACATGATCATATCGGTGCATATAGACAACCTAAGAGACTGTAGATTTAGGTGCATTGATGGGATTTTAACAGATTACCATTATTGTTAATAAATACAGAAAAGAACAGAATCTCTATATAGACTGATGTCAGAGAGGAAACCTGCCTCCTGATATAAAGCAAAGTTATAATAAGGTCTTATTTCAGTCTGCAGGAAAGACTTCCAATAGTGTTGATCACAGAGGACCTGAAGAATCATCCTGCTGAAAGTGTTCTGAAGTTTAGCCAGGTGTTCTCCATGATGGTTAACAGTTTGTGTAGCATCCTTCTCCTTCTCCACTACCAACTCCAAGAACTCCCCAATATTGTAGCCTCTTTAATGAGCTTGTTGGATTTTTCTGCTTTGTATAGAGATTTTAAGGGTTTCTACACACACACATTTGGACCAACACACTCCTGTTTCTGTTTATTCTGTTCCTTCTGCTCGCATCTTTCTGAAATCCAAAATCTGTTTTCGTCTGTTAATCCTACATGGATGGACAGTGAATTCCTCGATAATTAATAAGAGATCTGTTATCTGAGTCTATTTCAGGTCTGGAGAATGCTCCGGAACATGTTCTCCTGTGGAGGTTTGTGTCATTTATTTCAGGGAATAAGACGTAAAACACAGATATGGTTTTATGATTACTATATAATAAGTTAAGTGCAATAGTTATTGATTTCTTGAGATTTGTATTCTAGTTTTCCATCGAATTCATACGTGTTTTTTCGGTTCTAGGTTAGAGGCGTTACAGGAACCCAGTGCAAGAGAGTTCAGCAGGGTTTGATCAAGGTCAGCTTATTTACATTTCGTTTACTACATTTTTTAAATAATCCTTGCTTGCAAACATGAGTGATTTTTTTACTGCCTGGACAAAAAAATGTCACACAGTAAACCCTAAGCATGATAAGTGTATCACTTCATCCACCTCTCTTCTTACCTTGATGAACCCATTACTCTAGAACAGGGTGAATCTGAACTCATCAGATCACTTTTTCTTTTGTCCAGTCTTTTTTTTTTACAACAGCTGTTTAAAAAATGCTTTAAATGATTACCTACTGTACAAAAACATCTGGATGCATAAAGCATAAAAACAGCAGTTCTTCAGGACTTCATATAAAATATACACATGCTTATTTCACCATGTCCTCTATACAGAAAGCCTTCAGTGACTTATTGCAGTTACAGGTTAATGCAACATGAGGACTGGATACACAATTCCTGTTAGTCTGGAACTTGTATTCCTTTCTTCTTTACAGATCCATGAAAGACTTCCAGCGTCGTGATTTGTACCGAGCAGATCATTTTCTCCAATACCATACAGGAGATTTTTCTAAAAATATAATATACTTATATAAATGTCGGATGCATTTTTGAAAAAGGAAAGTGTTAGAGTGAAGAGAGAAGAGCAACAGAAATACCATAACTGTGAACAGGAAGAAAAAGACGCAGGCCAAGGAATGTGAGACACGTTGGTAAAAAATAAAAATGAGGGGGGAAGCAGACAAAGAAATTATTTCTTTAAAATTAACGTAGCTATAAAGCAACATCTTTATGTGCAGTCATCTGATTGTGTGACTCATAAATACACTGTAAGAAACTTTCTCTCTCTCTCTCTCTCTCTCTCTCTCTCTCTCTCTCTCTCTCTCTCTCTGAGGGGGCGCTGTATTTCAGAATACACTGTAAATGCAGGCTCGTGTAAAAATCTGTTACAAACGCCTCCTTTATATTACATTGACATGACAGAAATGCCTCTTTAGACTGTGATCGTGCGCCCTCTTCTGGATAATAAGAGATCAACAAAATAAGCTTATTATCTGTTGATTGATTCATTAATTGATTATGTATCTGGTTGATTACTTGTCATACATTGAGGGAGTGTGTTGTACTTTTTACATTGTGTTTCCTTGTTGTTTTCTTTGTTTTTCCCCACAATAACACATACAGCAGTCACTGCTCCAGCAGTTTAATGGACACCAACTGTCATTAATCACCAATGACTGCCTGGAATATTTGACAAAGAGAGAGAGAGAGAGAGAGAGAGAGAGAGAGAGAGAGAGAGCACTTTTCTCCTGACCCCGTTCATTTGTGAAAATGAGCTCAGTTTATTGAGAAATTTGTTTCTAGGCTTCTTTAATTATTATTAGTGAAGGCTGTAAATAGGTGGATGCCATTTTTGCTCTCTGTTTTGCTTTCCTCTGTTTATGGTTGGTTGGGAAATGAGGCAAAGGATTTGTTTTTCTAATCACTTAAACAACTGAAAATAAATCTGTATATCTCAATATGTGCTCATTTTGTTAGAATAACACATATGATCGGTATGTGCTTAATAGACATGTGAAAATGCACTACATGTCAATGCCCCAAAAGCTAGTAAAAAGCTTTCCCAAGGTGAATAATCAGAGGAACTTTGGAATGGAATGTTTAGACATGTGATATTCGGGTCTCCCAAAACCTTTTTAGCTACATGATATGTGCACCAACTTTCAAAAAATAGGCGAAATGTATTTTCTTTTTTTCTGTCTCTAAATGGTTAGGGTAAATTATTCCAGTTTTCTGAAGCCACGCCCCATTTTGTGATGTCACACTGCTGGAGCTCAGCAATTTAGTGGGTGTCTTCAGGAAAATAAATACAGCTATGAAAAACTCAATTTGACAGATTTCATTCTGTGATTGTAATATATTATAGAATGAACTAAAAACTCGTTATCTCCCATTTTGTCCTGATTCACAGATTTAGATTAGAAAAGATTTTAATACAACTCCTCGGTGAATTGCCATGTTCGAACAAGTTTGGGGATCTTAGTACTAGAAAATTAGTCTCCTAGATTTCCCTCGATGTGAAGGAAAAATGTATTTTAGCTGTATTGTTACTTTTCTATTAAACACATTAAATGAACGGGTGATTTCAAAAATGTGACTGATACACTTTAAAACACAATGTACACAAATTCATCTATAATATCTTTAATAAATGTTTTTGTCTGAAAAACTTTTTATTATTATTTCATTTTATTCTAAATCTTCACTGTAATAAAGAGCTATGAGCAGGTATCCACAAAGTCAGGATTTTGATTTTCTAATCAAGTGACTACTGTATTATGAATTCATTTATTTGTGTTTATTTTTCATAAAAATTTTAAGTAAACGCGAAATGTTTGTAGTGATCAAGCTCTAAAGCGGTACCGAGATTTTCAAAGAGCGGAATCAAGTCTAGAAGCCGCCTTAAAATCCAATATATAGTCCTCCGTTTCTCTGCTGGTCTTCAGGAGCAGCTCAGTTTGAAAACTTCAACACAGCTTTCACTTTTCGCAATTTCCTCGAACGTCGTTGGAATAAAACTAAACCGAAATGGAACCAACATACCTGGTTATGTTTTATAAACAGAACCTTCCACTTTTTAGTGAAACTCAAAGAGAGAAAAGGCAGCGGATACTGCTGGCTCTGACACGAGCTGAAGCAGAGGAGCAGAGGATCATCTCAGATCTACATCACCAGATGTTCCTCTCCCTGAACCTTAGTGACGCCGGCGACCCTTTTACATTCGCGAAGCTGCTCCAAAACGCGTGTGAGGGCTGGTTGCTGCCTCGAGAATTTCAGAGCTGGTTGCTGCCTCAGAAATGTGAAGCCAGACGGTTTATCGAGCCGATAATAATGGAGCTGTTTCTCGCAAGACTTCCAGAACAGATTGCCGGATGGACTCGACACCATCAACCAGCAACGCTAATCGAGGCCGCCCACTTGGCATCAAAACACATGACGTGTCACAATGTCTCCTTCCTGATCTGATCTCATGACCATTAAGGAAATGATCAGAGGGCACCTCGGGTGAATGTGACGAATGTCACGTGCGCGCTCGCCTGTTTTAAAAAAATGAATCTACTGTTTTCAATAACGATCAACTTATTTTATTTATTTTACTCTGATTTCGTATCAAAACCTATTTCTTTTTTCTGTCATCTTATTTATTTTTTCATTGAATTTCAAAAGTGTTTATCAATAATCTTCAATAAAACATATTTTTTAATACTCTGTGAACTGTATTTGTAATTTTTTTTATCTGTGCCTTTTTATGATTAATTAATGTATTTATTTGTTTGTTATTTTTTTCTGAAAGAAATGGTCTATTAGTTTTGGTGTTTTTGCTACTCGGAAGTTCCATCCCAATTCCCTTTTTTTTTTAGATCATTTTAAAACAATAACATGAGCCCCAATGTGTTTCTTAAAGTTTTATTTTAATTAAATTGATGAACCAGAACAGCATTAGTGTGGTAAAAGTTTTCATTAGACCTTTTCCTTTTCTCTAAATGTTCTAGTCCCATGTCGGTAAAGATCCGGAAACTCAGCTCAGGACTACAGTTTGCGCTCCGACACGGAAACAGACATGTTTAGACACTGAAGATCAACTGTGTCTCAGCTCTGTTTTAAAGCAAGATTAAGTCGATTTCTCTAATATTATTTACCTGCGTGTATCTCTTCTAAAACAAAGACTAAATGAAGAAACCAACGACATGAAAACAAACATTGTTCGTCTGCTATTAAATCAGCAGCAGTTGAGAAACATTTCAAGGACAATAGTTTCCTGAGCAGGAAATGAAGTGTTTGAGTTCAACTGTACAATAAACTGTACAATAAAACGTTTATTGTAAATACAGTAGTGGCTCGGAATATCTATGTTGTCATTTCAAGCGGTGGTGTCGTGTGTGTGTGTGTGTGTGTGTGTGTGTGTGTGTGTGTGTGTGTGTGTGTGTGTGTGTGTGTTAATACAATCCATTTGAAATTGATATAGATTGTATTTTATATTGAACCTTTTTGTGAACCTTTTCAATATTCCCTCAACTGTGGGTAAACCAGCCGCACTTTTCTTTGTGTTGCACATCTAATCGTGGTGGTGGGAGCGGTCAAAACAGATATAAAGACGCTTCAGAACAGGGTTTCCGTTATAAAAAACAAAACAAACAAACAAACAAAAAAAAAAAAACATTCAAAAAAATTCTAAACCTCAGTGCATTTTCAATCGTTTTCCACATTCAAACAATTAAAACATTTTCCTTTATAGTTTTGATCATTCTTTTAAATAATTCTTATTTACAGTGTCTCTGTCTATTATATTCTTAAATCTCAACTCATTTTACTGTGTGAGTTTTCGATAAATGTAAAGGCAAAATCACTTCAAACACAAGTGGATCTTCAAGCATGTTCCATATTCAAACACTCAATAAACATTTTTATTTTGTAGGTTTGCTTATTCTTTTAAACAATTCTTATTAGACGTGAGCGATTAGAAGATGAACATTCCCACAGAGACTCTACGTGATTTGAAAGGTCTAATGAATAAACAGGTTTTTTAGTGCTTTTTGTGATTTTTATGAAGTTTTGGAGCTTTTAGTCTGCAACCCGTTCCCGACAAAAGCTTTGTGTCATCTCAAGTAACTATGGTGCACAAGTAAGTTGTAATATTAACAAAATTATAGAATTATAATACATGATCATATCGGTGCATATAGACAACCTAAGAGACTGTAGATTTAGGTGCATTGATGGGATTTTAACAGATTACCATTATTGTTAATAAATACAGAAAAGAACAGAATCTCTATATAGACTGATGTCAGAGAGGAAACCTGCCTCCTGATATAAAGCAGAGTTATAATAAGGTCTTATTTCAGTCTGCAGGAAAGACTTCCAATAGTGTTGATCACAGAGGACCTGAAGAATCATCCTGCTGAAAGTGTTCTGAAGTTTAGCCAGGTGTTCTCCATGATGGTTAACAGTTTGTGTAGCATCCTTCTCCTTCTCCACTACCAACTCCAAGAACTCCCCAATATTGTAGCCTCTTTAATGAGCTTGTTGGATTTTTCTGCTTTGTATAGAGATTTTAAGGGTTTCTACACACACACATTTGGACCAACACACTCCTGTTTCTGTTTATTCTGTTCCTTCTGCTCGCATCTTTCTGAAATCCAAAATCTGTTTTCGTCTGTTAATCCTACATGGATGGACAGTGAATTCCTCGATAATTAATAAGAGATCTGTTATCTGAGTCTATTTCAGGTCTGGAGAATGCTCCGGAACATGTTCTCCTGTGGAGGTTTGTGTCATTTATTTCAGGGAATAAGACGTAAAACACAGATATGGTTTTATGATTACTATATAATAAGTTAAGTGCAATAGTTATTGATTTCTTGAGATTTGTATTCTAGTTTTCCATCGAATTCATACGTGTTTTTTCGGTTCTAGGTTAGAGGCGTTACAGGAACCCAGTGCAAGAGAGTTCAGCAGGGTTTGATCAAGGTCAGCTTATTTACATTTCGTTTACTACATTTTTTAAATAATCCTTGCTTGCAAACATGAGTGATTTTTTTACTGCCTGGACAAAAAAATGTCACACAGTAAACCCTAAGCATGATAAGTGTATCACTTCATCCACCTCTCTTCTTACCTTGATGAACCCATTACTCTAGAACAGGGTGAATCTGAACTCATCAGATCACTTTTTCTTTTGTCCAGTCTTTTTTTTTTACAACAGCTGTTTAAAAAATGCTTTAAATGATTACCTACTGTACAAAAACATCTGGATGCATAAAGCATAAAAACAGCAGTTCTTCAGGACTTCATATAAAATATACACATGCTTATTTCACCATGTCCTCTATACAGAAAGCCTTCAGTGACTTATTGCAGTTACAGGTTAATGCAACATGAGGACTGGATACACAATTCCTGTTAGTCTGGAACTTGTATTCCTTTCTTCTTTACAGATCCATGAAAGACTTCCAGCGTCGTGATTTGTACCGAGCAGATCATTTTCTCCAATACCATACAGGAGATTTTTCTAAAAATATAATATACTTATATAAATGTCGGATGCATTTTTGAAAAAGGAAAGTGTTAGAGTGAAGAGAGAAGAGCAACAGAAATACCATAACTGTGAACAGGAAGAAAAAGACGCAGGCCAAGGAATGTGAGACACGTTGGTAAAAAATAAAAATGAGGGGGGAAGCAGACAAAGAAATTATTTCTTTAAAATTAACGTAGCTATAAAGCAACATCTTTATGTGCAGTCATCTGATTGTGTGACTCATAAATACACTGTAAGAAACTTTCTCTCTCTCTCTCTCTCTCTCTCTCTCTCTCTCTCTCTGAGGGGGCGCTGTATTTCAGAATACACTGTAAATGCAGGCTCGTGTAAAAATCTGTTACAAACGCCTCCTTTATATTACATTGACATGACAGAAATGCCTCTTTAGACTGTGATCGTGCGCCCTCTTCTGGATAATAAGAGATCAACAAAATAAGCTTATTATCTGTTGATTGATTCATTAATTGATTATGTATCTGGTTGATTACTTGTCATACATTGAGGGAGTGTGTTGTACTTTTTACATTGTGTTTCCTTGTTGTTTTCTTTGTTTTTCCCCACAATAACACATACAGCAGTCACTGCTCCAGCAGTTTAATGGACACCAACTGTCATTAATCACCAATGACTGCCTGGAATATTTGACAAAGAGAGAGAGAGAGAGAGAGAGAGAGAGAGAGAGAGAGAGAGAGCACTTTTCTCCTGACCCCGTTCATTTGTGAAAATGAGCTCAGTTTATTGAGAAATTTGTTTCTAGGCTTCTTTAATTATTATTAGTGAAGGCTGTAAATAGGTGGATGCCATTTTTGCTCTCTGTTTTGCTTTCCTCTGTTTATGGTTGGTTGGGAAATGAGGCAAAGGATTTGTTTTTCTAATCACTTAAACAACTGAAAATAAATCTGTATATCTCAATATGTGCTCATTTTGTTAGAATAACACATATGATCGGTATGTGCTTAATAGACATGTGAAAATGCACTACATGTCAATGCCCCAAAAGCTAGTAAAAAGCTTTCCCAAGGTGAATAATCAGAGGAACTTTGGAATGGAATGTTTAGACATGTGATATTCGGGTCTCCCAAAACTTTTTTAGCTACATGATATGTGCACCAACTTTCAAAAAATAGGCGAAATGTATTTTCTTTTTTTCTGTCTCTAAATGGTTAGGGTAAATTATTCCAGTTTTCTGAAGCCACGCCCCATTTTGTGATGTCACACTGCTGGAGCTCAGCAATTTAGTGGGTGTCTTCAGGAAAATAAATACAGCTATGAAAAACTCAATTTGACAGATTTCATTCTGTGATTGTAATATATTATAGAATGAACTAAAAACTCGTTATCTCCCATTTTGTCCTGATTCACAGATTTAGATTAGAAAAGATTTTAATACAACTCCTCGGTGAATTGCCATGTTCGAACAAGTTTGGGGATCTTAGTACTAGAAAATTAGTCTCCTAGATTTCCCTCGATGTGAAGGAAAAATTCATGTTACAGGAAGAAAAAGACGCAGGCCAAAGAATGTGAGACACGTTGGTAAAAAAAAAAAAAGGGGGGGGGGGTGAAGCAGACAAATAAATTTTTTCTTTAAAATTAACGTAGCTGAAAAGCAACATTACATATGTGCAGTCATCTGATTGTGTGACTCATAAATACACTGTAAGAAACTCTCTCTCATCCACTGACTTCCACATGTTTAAACTACAACAGAAGCAGAACTTACATGGTTTTATGAAGTATTTATACTGCCTTTTCTACAGCGTTTAGAGTCGCTATTGGCTTCTTCAATTACACTAAACCAGGAATTCTAAAGCACAACATAAATATAGCTGCTAAATAATAAGACTGTATTTCAGCCACAGGGTCAACTGTTCACAAAAGAATGAGCAAAAAAACCAGAAAGAAGAATAGAGTTGGTGAAATCAGAATTTTATTTTAACAACATAATCAATGTACAATATATATTCATTTAATTTAAGAACCAGTGAAAAGCACACACAATAAATGAAGGATTAAACATAGAATATCTGCATGTGAGGGACGTTAAGACTGTAGAAAGAACATCACTCATAATCACACACTCCAGTGCTCATGTTAGTTCTCACTCTCCAGTCTTCTGTATTGTTTAAAGATTTATGAACACACTCTTGATATTACTCAAATGAGGATGGGTTCCCTTTTGAGTCTGGTTCCTCTCAAGGTTTCTTCCTCATAACATCTAATAGAGTTTTTCCTTGCCACAGTCTCCATGGCTGTTCATCAGGGATAAACACACACCATTCACCTTAACTGTTCATTTCTGTAAAGCTGCTTTAAAACAATGTCTGTTGTGAAAAGCGCAATAGAAATAAACTTGACTTGACTTAAGAAGTAAGTAGGCCAATACAGTTTGAGTGAGTGTTTGAGAGTGTAGTGTGTTTAAATGTTTGAGAGGTAGATCTTTATATTAAAGAGCAACAAAAAAGTAAGAAAAGCAAGCTAAATGTATTTTAATTTAGGAATTTAACTTTTAACAATTTGGATTCTCATTTCCTCCCTCGACGGTGGTGTCTGTGTTCCTAATTCCGTCTGAAAACAACCCAACATTTCTACAATCTGTACATCGAAAGAAAAATGTATTCCGAAACAATGGAGGTTTAAGGACGTTGATGATTTTTTAAATTATATTTAAAAAATATTTATCAATATTCTTTAATAAACCGTCTTTCTTACTTGTACTACTGGAATTGTAACTTGTATTCGTTTTTATTTTGTGTATTATATTTATTAGGGATGCACCGAAATGAAAATTCTTGGCCGAAACCGAAAACCGAAAAAGGAGGAAAGCAAGGCCGAAAACGGAAAACCGAAACACCGAAAAAAATTATGTGAATTATTATTACCATTGCATTTATGGCTATGACTGTGTACTAACCTTACTAGAATCAAGGCATTTCAATTGCATAAACTAATATTAAAGTTTCAAAGAATAAATTAATTACAAATTATAAAAATATTTATTTATAGCACATTGCAACAATGCACAGGATAAAATAAATTAAATTTTGTCTTAAATGTTTAACTTAAATGCACTCATGTGTACATTAAATAATAATGTACAGGCCCTCTGGCCTGCTGAAAGGTTGTAAAATTCAATATGTTCTTTCATAAAAACAAAGTGCATTCGGAACAAGTGCAACTGCTTAAAGATACAGTACAACAATATCACTGCGAAACTTTCTGCCTTTTCAAAAACGTCCACCACAGACGGAGTGCGCATGCTCGGAGGGGTTTTGCTTTTCTGTGCATTTGCGTTCCTCTCATATTCAGCATAGCGATTGGATGTTTGGATTTCAAATTAAACCCGACGTGGAGAAAGTTTTTGCAGACGCACCCCCTCTTGAAATTTCGGCATTACATGTTTTGCAAATCGCTATCCGTGGGTCTTTCTCAGATATACTGAAATACGTCCACACCGCAGACATGTTGTTTTAGACAAGCACGTGCAGACAGCGGTTTCTGTTTGCGTCATCACAACAAACTGTTTCGTGTTTTTTCGGTGATCAAAGTCTTTCGGCCGAAAACCGAAAATGCACCTTTGGCCATCTTTGGGCCAAATTTTCGGTGGCCGAATATTCGGTGCATCCCATAATATATATATATATATATATATATATATATATATATATATATATATATATATATATATATATATATATATATATATATATATATATATTTATTAATACAAAACGATTGAAAAATGTTGTTACCTAATGAATGTATCCAGGCTGAAGATCCACATACAGAACACAAGCAGAGAAAAGATGATGATGAACATGAATGTGTCTGTTCTCAGTCATATTTACATCACTGACTCCCTCTGTCTCATCCACGTTAACCCCAAACTTCTTACTGCCTTTTGCCTGCTGATTCTTATCTTCGTAAAGAGTGAGAGTCAGGACTTTATACACCAGCGGAGTGAAAAAGATGCGCAGTAACAGGAAATCGGTTGTTCCGCTGAAATCAGCACGCAGTGAAAAGAAAATTGTTATATTTCACCAAATCAATGGATTAAAACTAAAGTAACGAGCCGGTTTTGAAAATGTAAGAAGTAAAAAGTACAGATATTTGTGTAAAAATGTAATGAGTAAAAGTAAAAAGTTGTCTGAAAAATAAATAGTGGAGTAAAGTACTGATACCAGAAAATCTACTTAAGTACAGTAATGAAGTATTTGTACTCCGTTACTTCCCATCTCTGGTTTCCAGCTTACTCACTCCCTGGGTGGGGGTACTGGGTCAGGCATGGGCACCCTGCTCATTAGCAAAATCTGAGAGGAGTACCCTGACCGCATTATGAACACCTTCAGCATTGTCCCCTCCCCCAAAGTATCAGATACAGTGGTGGAGCCTTACAATGCCACCCTGTCAATTCACCAGCTGGTGGAAAACACGAATGAGACATTTTGCATCTACAACAAAGCTCTGTACGACATCTGTTTCCGCACCCTGAAGCTCAGGTCACCGACATATGGTGATCTCAACCATTTAGTCTCTGCCACCATGAGTGGAATCACAACATGTCTGCGGTTCCCTGGGCAGCTCAATGCTGACCTGCGTAAGCTGGCTGTCAACATGGTGCCTTTCCCTCGTCTCCACTTCTTTATTCCTGGTTTTGCCCCACTGACCAGCAGGGGTAGCCAGCAATACCGTGCCCTCACCGTGGCTGAATTAACCCAGCAGATGTTTGATGCCAAGAACACCGCTTGTGACCCACGTCATGGCCGCTACCTCACGGTGGCTACCATTTATCGTGGCCGCATGTCCATGAAGGAGGTCGATGAGCAGATACTTAATATGCAGAACAAGAACAGCAGCTACTTTGTCGAATGGATCCCCAACAACGTGAAGACAGCTGTGTGCGACATCCCACCCCGTGGCCTAAAAATGGCTTCCACCTTTATCGGCAACAGCACTGCTATCCAGGAGCTGTTCAAGCGCATCTCCGAGCAGTTCACAGCCATGTTCAGACGCAAGGATTTCCTGCACTGGTACACAGGTGAAGGTGTGGATGAGATGGAGTTCACTGAAGCTGAGAGCAACATCAATGACCTGGTGTCAGAGTACCAGCAGTACCAGGATGCAACTGCTGAAGATGAAGGAAAGGTTGAGGAGGAGGGCGAAGAGGAGCAGGCTTAAAGAATTTCAATGATGCTCCAGGTTCGTCTAAGGTCTTGGTCTGTTTTATACCAATAAAACATGTACTTTAACAGTCTTTTTTCTTGTAGTGAATTAATCCCTAAAAGGTAATAAATTGTATTTTTTCTTAATTAAGAAGTGACCAATTGGCTCTGTTGCAGGGTTCTGTTCAGGCTTTAGTTGGTTTAATTCTTGTGAATAACTGCAGTAGTCACATTGCAAACCGTTTGAATTATCAAACTATTGTTCATCTACTTTTTTTGCACCAAAGTGGTTTCAGGGTTGTGTTTATTCAGAAGAACTACAGTCAATTGTCTGCCTAAGATTGCTGTTTCTTCCAGTTAAAGCATGTAAAACCTGGCTGCATGTTGGTGATTGGTTGTTTACTGAATGCTTGACCAGTTACGTAGTTATCCACTCATAAATAATAAGAGTCGACCCATTTTGCTAAATGTATTTGAGTAAAAAGTAAGAAGCCTTTTGTGCTATTGAAATCCAGCAGGTTGTAGTTGGTAAAGATATCCATGCTGTGGTGGAGCAGTGTGAGGAGCGATGAGGTCTCTGAGGAAATAGCACCTTTTTACCTCTGAGACCTTATCACTCCTCGAACTTTGCTTTGCTGTATGGCATGCCTGGAGTCTTAAGGCTTTCACACGGTTCTTAAGGACTATAAATTTTCTTATTGTTTTCTATCCTCTCTGTACCACCTGCTATAATTGAATCTGACATTTATGCATGTCGGATGCTAGAGGGCTGACCTGTTTCCGGCCCCGTTCATTTTCTATGTTGAAAGTCAGTTTGTGGACACAGACAGCTCGACTCCTTATTGGAGTATGTGCACATGTCGCACCAACTGGCTGCACGATTTGAGGTCTGTTTTGTAGCACAAATAAACTGCAGGGCTAGATAAGAAAAGAAAAATAATAATTTGGTAAGCAGGTAAAATAAAGCCGCAACATTTAATGTATATTCCAATGAAGCCCCCCACAGAGTTGCAAATAATTAGGGGTTTAAGCATGGAATGCTGAAACACTATTTTTGTAGAGATTATTATTTATTATTATGATTATTATTATTCCACCCTAACTGCGAGGCCTAGACACTTGAAACTTGGTCAGATGTTGGAGCTCAATTTGGGGAGAGGTTGACACAGTATCAACCCAGTTGGCCAAAGGGGTGGTGCTACAGTTAAAACATTTATTTCACACTTTTCTGGCCATAGCTCATACAACATACCTCTTGGACTCAAAACTTTTATATATTTGGAATCCGTCAGTCCAACCAACAAAAATGCCTATTGACGTTTATGGTCTACGAAGTTCGCTTTTTCCATAAAAATAAGTGGTTATGTTCCTGATGTATTTTGTCCTTATGACCTTTGGTACCTCATTTGTTTGAACCCCGCTTTTACGGAAGCACATTACATTCACAAAGAAAAAAATACATTCACAGCAAGGATCTCATAATTATGACTTAGTATCTCCTAATTATGACTTAGTATCTCATAATTTAAGATCCTTATCTCATAATTATGTCTTAGTATCTCAATTATGAGATAAGTTGGGGCAGTCTGTGGCAGAGGAGCGTTTTAGCACATAACACCGGCTCTGACGTAACTGCATTTTTTTTTTTTTTTTTTTTTTTTGGTTTAGAAGCACCTTGTTGCGCAACCATGGAGATGTAGAAGCTATCATATGGTTTAGCTCAGGGGTCACCAACATGGTTGCGCAATGAGGCGCTTCAGAGCAAAAAATGCAGTTACATTAGATCCAGTGTTATGCGCTAAAACGCTTCCCTGCCACAGACTGCCCCAACTTCTCATAATTATGAGATACTAAGTCATAATTATGAGAGAAGGATCTCATAATTTTGAGATACTACGTCATAATTATGAGATACTTGCTGTGATTTTTTTTTTTTTCTTTGTGAATGCAATGCGCTTCTGTACCGCTTATCGCGGCTTGCAGCTATATTATCTTTTTAGAATGCCTTTGCAGATGTTTATTCCTTTTAAAACGTTGTTGTGAAACCAGCTAATCAGAAGCGAGTATTTGCCCTTTTAGCCAATAGTCGCGTCATGTTTGCGTCACCAATTAAATCGTTGGAGGGGCGGGTCTATGGCGTAAGGCGACCAATGGGAGCTCGTGGCTGATTTTTTGACTGTGTAAATAGCGGTGTTTGTGACGTTCTGGCTTCAGTTTTGCCGGAGAGAACGAAGTGTAGCATCTCTTCTGCATATTTATTTTTGGTTTTATTTGGACGAACAACAATGAGGGAGATTCTTCATTTACAAGCAGGACAGTGTGGCAACCAGATTGGTTCCAAGGTAAGAAATGAACATTGTCTTCGTTCTGACTTACAACCACCACATTTTTACACTCTCGCTGTTCGAATAACTACATGTTCAACTGTAATCGATGCTGAGAGAAAAACTTCTGTCCGCATCGCCTGCGACAGCGGATTGAAATGATTTTGTAGACTTAAGAAGACAGACTCCTGTGATTTTTTTCAGTCATCCAATCAGTGTTATTTGTCAACAAGTGTTTGAGACAAAATAAATAAGATTACAATTGATTTTGTCCTTTTAGTTCTGGGAAGTAATTTGTGACGAGCATGGGATTGACCCAACAGGCAGTTACCATGGTGACAGTGATCTTCAGCTAGAAAGGATTAATGTCTACTACAATGAAGCTACTGGTGAATATATTTTATATTTTTTTAAGAACAACCTTTTAAAAATTTTCTTTTGTAGTTTTGTAGTACTAGTGGTGCTTGGAAAGCATCACTCTTATTATTGCTCAGATTATTTTTAATATTAGGGGTTTAAGCATGAAACCCTGTTTTTTATTGTAGAGTATTATTATTATTATTATTATTATTATTATTATTATTATTATTATTATTATTATTGATCCACCCTAAAATTGATCGTGCAGACTAACCCATAAGGCCTAGAGAATTTAAACTTGGCCAGATGGTGGAGCTCAATTTGGGGAAAGGTTGACAAAGTATCAACCCAGTTGGCCAAAGGGGTGCGCTACAGTCCAAAAATATGTATTTTGCACAATTTTGACCCTAGCTCGTACAAGGTTTATCGTAGACTCAAAACTTTTAGATGCCTTTTGGCGTATTTGCGCTACAAAGTTAGCTTGAGTTATGTTAAAACCTACTTTTGCAAACTTGTCCTAGGTCTTTTGCGCCATCGGAACAAAACCAGTATAGCAATGTTCAGTAGACTGGGATTGATTGTATATTGCCAATTTCTACTCACTGTTTAAAGGGTCGCCAAAATGTTTAAAGTAGGCGAGTCATTGACAAAAATGGCTATATCTCATTAACTGAATAGGATATCTTTACCAAACTTGGTGGACATGTCTGAGCTCAATCCTTAATCAAAAAATAAAAAAATAGCTTTGACACCTGGTGGTGCTAAACAAACAAAAAAACCTAACCCTGCTATAACTACGCAACCATTCATCCGATCGACTTGGTACTTCGCACGCAGTGTCAGTCCAATGTGCCATAAGGTTTGATTAGGATATTTGTGTATCTTAAGAAACATGGCTGCTATCTGGAAATTACCTGTGATCACCTGTTGGACAATGTTACCAGAGGCGTATTACGACGAAACTCGGTGGTCATGTTCCTAATGTCTTTTTCTTTATGACCTTCAGTACCTCAGTTGCTTGAACCCTGCCAATTGCTGCTTGCAGCTTTATTTATTTATTATTATTTTGTTACTATTATTTATTATTATTTTTTTTTCCTTCTCAAACATACCATAGCACAATCTTGCATCCTGTTGGTACATGTGCTATTACTTTATTTTGGTCTCTTGGTACTCTATAAGCCTGGAAATTATGGGTAATGGCCAGCTTATTGCCTAATAGAAAATAACAGGGAAGCATAAAGGATTTGGTCATTGAAACGCAAACAGGACATGAACTGTATGAAAGCCCAAATACTCGCTGGCATTCCAAAACTACTGAAACAGACACGCACTTATTGTATTTTTGTATTATTGTTGTTGTTTTTATTTATTTATTTATTTTTGGTCAATGTGGCACCACACTACTGGCAGCCTGTTGGCGTAGTTAATTTATTTTTTTCAATTTTATCCTAGCCTTAATATCGTTACCTAGTGTAATACCTAGCCTTAATATTCTTCTACATCTTTTGTGGTACTTTGTCTGTGAACTGACTGCTGTAACATTATAATTCTATCTAAATGAATATTACCATTTTAATTTTTTCAGGTGGCAAATATGTCCCCCGTGCTGTGCTGGTGGATTTGGAGCCGGGTACCATGGACTCTGTGAGGTCAGGACCATACGGACAAATTTTCAGGCCAGACAACTTTGTTTTTGGTAACTATTGCATAACATTTCTAATAGTTAAAATTTTTTTCTTCCTTATCATACAGACCCAAACCAGTAAATCTGATATGGTCTTATCTATTTTGCAGTCAAATTTGGGTTTATTCTGATTGTGTCATTGTTGTTGTTTGCCAGCTGTTTTCTGCTTCCTGTAGCTCTGTATGTAATGATTCTTCACTGCTTCTTCTCCACAGGAAAAAGTGGTGCTGGTAATAACTGGGCCAAGGGCCACTACACAGAAGGTGCTGAGCTAGTGGACTCTGTATTGGATGTGGTGCGTAAGGAGGCTGAGAACTGCGACTGCCTGCAGGGTTTCCAGCTTACTCACTCCCTGGGTGGGGGTACTGGGTCAGGCATGGGTACCCTGCTCATCAGCAAAATCCGAGAGGAGTACCCTGACCGCATTATGAACACCTTCAGCATTGTCCCCTCCCCCAAAGTATCCGATACAGTGGTGGAGCCTTACAATGCCACCCTGTCAATTCACCAGCTGGTGGAAAACACGGATGAGACATTTTGCATCGACAACGAAGCTCTGTACGACATCTGTTTCCGCACCCTGAAGCTCACGACTCCAACATACGGTGACCTCAACCATTTGGTCTGTGCCACCATGAGTGGAGTCACAACATGTCTGCGGTTCCCTGGGCAGCTCAATGCTGACCTGCGTAAGCTGGCTGTCAACATGGTGCCTTTCCCTCGTCTCCACTTCTTTATTCCTGGTTTTGCCCCACTGACCAGCAGGGGTAGCCAGCAATACCGTGCCCTCACCGTGGCTGAATTAACCCAGCAGATGTTTGATGCCAAGAACATGATGGCCGCTTGTGACCCACGTCACGGCCGCTACCTCACGGTGGCTGCCATTTATCGTGGCCGCATGTCCATGAAGGAGGTGGATGAGCAGATACTTAATATGCAAAACAAGAACAGCAGCTACTTTGTCGAATGGATCCCCAACAACGTAAAGACTGCTGTGTGCGATATCCCACCCCGTGGCCTAAAAATGGCTTCCACCTTCATCGGCAACAGCACTGCTATCCAGGAGCTGTTCAAGCGCATCTCCGAGCAGTTCACAGCCATGTTCAGACGCAAAGCTTTCCTGCACTGGTACACAGGTGAAGGTATGGATGAGATGGAGTTCACTGAAGCTGAGAGCAACATGAATGACCTGGTGTCAGAGTACCAGCAGTACCAGGAAGCAACTGCTGAAGATGAAGGGGAGGTTGAGGAGGAAGGAGAAGAGGAGCAGGCTTAAAGAATCAATGTTCTTCACTTTCCTGTAACATTAACGTTAATACATTTCTACTGATTATATAAAATGTTACCAATTTGCCCTGTTTTGCTACTTTTTTTGCACCAAAATGGTTTTAGGGGCTACTTTCTGCCTTTTGCGTATGGGCAGAAATTGTACTATTTGTTCTGCTGGATGAGATTGCGGTTTGTTCCAGTTGATGCATGTAAAAACAGGCAGCATGTTCAGTGCCGATGAGATCAGTCAGGTCTGATGCATCATTTGAAATCTAGGACAAATGTAGGTTTGATCTCATCTGTTGTTCCTGTCTTCAGCTTCTGGCCCTCGAGATCAGTGTTTCTACACAGATCCACAAAGCTGAGCACATCGAAAGGAAAAGGCACACAGTGAGTAAGTACTGCAATTGTATTAAAAGTTATGAGCTGACACACTGAATGAGGAGTAAAGATTATGCACTGTGTTTACTGCTTACCTTCTGTTTGTAGTGTTTGAAGTGTCTTTTGCCGAAGTTTTATACACTCGGTGGCAAAAACATTTTATTGTAATTCATACTATTTTCATGTACAGATTTAAGGGGCAGACCAGGGACAGAGGAATGAAAGGTGATGTATCCACTGCAGAGGTGGCAAAAGTATGCACATCATTTACTTAAGTAAAAGTAAAGATACTCAGATACTTCTGTAAAAGTTGAAGTACTGACTACACTTTTTTTTACTCAAGTTAAAGTAAAGAAGTTTGGGCTCTGACATGTACTTAAGTAAAAAGTAGCCATTACTATTACCTGTTTTAGTGTCATGCTGGTAACTGAATTTGCTCTTGATTCCCTCCACTCTTCTGGGAAGATGTTCCACTACATTTTTGGAGTGTGCTTATGGATATTTGTGTTCATCAGCCACATGGGTATTACGAAAGGCAGGTACTAATGTAGGTGTGGTGAGAAGTCCTGGGGTGCTGTCAGCATTCATAAAAATGAGAAGAGCTTCATAGCAGGCCATTTAAGATCTTCCTCTCCAAAGCATGTAAATCAGGTCTTCCAGTAGCTCACTTTGTGCACAGGTGCACTGCCATGCTGGAACAGGTTTGGGTTTCCAAGTTTAAGTGAATGCAAAATGTATATGCAATAAAATGAGCATCTGTCCAGTCTGGCAACATGAATGACCTGTTGTCTGAGTATCAGCAGTACCAGGATGTAACTGCTAATGATGGAGAGGTTGAGGAGGGAGAAGAGGGGCAGGCTTGCACCATTTCAACAATGTTCCTGTTTCTTCTATGCTCTTGGTCTGTTTAATACCAATAAAACATGTACTTAATAATCATTTTCCTTGTAGTGAATTATCCCCAAAAGTTAATAAAAAAAAATAATTAAGTGACCAATTGGCTCTGTTGCAGGGTTCTGTTAAGCTTTCATTTGGTTCAAATCTTGTGACTAACTGCAGTAGTCACATTGCAAACCTTTTGAATAATCAAACCACTGTTTATCTACTTGTGTTGCACCAAAGTGGTTACAGGGGCTTCTTTCTGCCTTTTGTGTTTATCCAGAAGACCTATGGTTCCTTGTCTGCCTAAGATTGCTGTATCTTTCAGTTGATGCATTTTAAAACTGGCAGCATGTGGGCATTTGGTTGTTTACTAAATGCTTGACCAGTTAAGTAGTTATCCACTCAGGGAAAAAAAAAAGATGCCCGATTCTGCTAAATGTAGTTGAGTAAAAAGTAAGCTGCCTTTTGTGCTATTAAAATCCAGCAGGTTGTTGTTTGATAAAGTTATCCATGCTGTGATGGTGCCTGGTAGGGGTAGTGCACACACAGTAAGTGCAACAGGTGAAATTACAGCAGTATGCATTAATGCTATTTTTGGTGGGGGTTTTTTCTTCTTTTCTTTCCCCAAAAAGAGCAGGAACTGTATGAAAGCCTAAAGGTTTTAGCCATGCCAAAACTACAGGCACAGACGCGTGACTGGTCGCATTACATTTTTTAAATATAAACGACGACAAGGAAAACGTTCTCGTTTAAGTGTTTCAGAAAGAGGTAGGTCTTCACTCGTTGCTTGAAGATGTCCAAACTGGTCACTGGATATCTAGCAGAAGTTCATTCCACCACCTCGGTATCAGAACAGAGAAGAGACCCTGAGAGAAGGTGGGAATGGTCGTTCAGTGCTAGATGATCTCAGGCAGCATAGTGTAGTGTAAGGAGCGATGAGGTTTTTGAGGAAAATAGCACCTTTTTACATTGGCGTAAATCCCGGGAAGAACCCCGAGGGTTGCACTGTGCTACGTCCGAACTGGCCCCACTGTATTCTTTTGTATAATCAATTTCTATTTTGTTCTTAAGTGTACTAATTAATTTTTAATACCTTTTTAAACCTTTTTTTAAATTCATTGTTTTGCTTTGTCATTGAACCTAAGAAACTTTGCTTTTATCATTATTGTAGCATGGAGACTGTCATTATGGTTATTTTCAAAGTTTTTCACTGTGGGGACATATCTTTTATAAGTACAATTTGACTATTTGTGTCCCCTTCAAAACTTGCTCATGAGAAATTGTATATTTAATTGTTATATATAATTATTGATTTAATGTGCCTGGAGTCTTTAGGCTGACAACGGATGAACTCCTAATCACTGAATTCTAGGTGCTTTTTTATTGTTTTCTATCCACTCAGTACCAGCTGCTATAAGTGTAGTGCTATATTTGTATAAATGCTATTTAAAAATACCTTTGTAGATTTATATTCATTTGAAACCTTGGTGTGAAACCAGCCTATCGGAAGCGAGTATTCGCACTTTCAACCAATAGTATTGCGTCATATCTTCACCAATTACATCGTTGGTGGGGCGGGTCTACGACATAAAGCAACCAATGGAAGCGCTTGGCTGATTTCTCTGCCCGTTTAATAAATTACCGTGTTTATGACGTTCTGGCACCAGTCTCGCAGGAGATTGCGAAGTGTAGCATCAAACTCAGTCTTTAGGGAAAACAACAATGAGGGAGATTCTTCATTTACAAGCCGGACAGTGTGGCAACCAGATCGGTGCCAAGGTAAGACATGAAAGCCTTTTTAACTCCCAACCCCGCGCAGCGCCCCCCCCTCTTCTTTTCGATGCTCGTGTCGTTTATTACACGCTCAGCTATAAAGTTCAGAACTAAACCCTACATGTGGAAAATGTGATATCTAACTACATATCAATTATCAGCTATTTACAAGCTGGGTTACCACTAATGAATCTTATCTCGATCACATATGTCATATGCTCATGCTGATGGTGTGACACTGCATTCAATCCTCAATGCCAACATTTTTATTTTTGCTTTGTGTAATAGTGTAGAGGGCACTATAGCATAATCTAAGTGATGTATAGTTGTTAGCCTATGCTATCCTTATGAATAATATTGCTGCATACCGTTACCCCTCTTCGTTCCTCTTTTATTTTAAATTGGGCTCCTGATGGTTTAGACCGTGTTTGTTAATTTTGCATGCTTAATTTTATTTGGGATTCTTTTCAAATGTATCCCCCCGCCCCCTTTAACAATTTATTTTGTTCCCTTAGTTCTGGGAAGTAATCTGTGACGAGCATGGGATTGACCCAACAGGCAGTTACCATGGTGACAGTGATCTTCAGCTGGGAAGAATTGATGTTTACTTCAATGAAGCTACTGGTAAGGCTTTTTCTTTTGTACTTTTAAAAATACTTTGTATATATATTGGTGGTGCTTGGAAAGAATCACAATTGCTAATTTTATTTATTTATTTATTCTTCTGGACAAACATACCATAACAATCTTGCAGCCTGTTGGTGCAATATGTGCCATTTATTTTTCTTTTGGTATCCTGTTTCTCAATAAGCCTGAAACTTTTGGGTAATTTGCAGTTTATTGCCTCATAGAAAATAACGAGGAAGCATATAGGATTTGGTTACTTTAAACTCATGTCATGAACTGTATGAAAGCCCAAAGACTCTCGGCATTCCAAAACTTCAGAAACAGACATGTGATACATAAACGGACTCAGCATAGTGTGAGTGATTGTATTGTGGATAATAGTAAAGGCGAATTGTGGTGTTGCCACATAATTAGCCATCTAAAGATGGTGAAACTTAATATATAACACCACATGTTTGCTATGTTGTCATGTGTTTGGCTGTGAGACCATGATGCTTATGTGACCAATGTGCCTTATTGCATTCTGCATGCATGTTGCTGCAAACGATTATATAAACTGCCAATAGACTCTGGTAGCAGCTTGCACTTATTGGTTTTAATTTTTCTCAAGATGCCCACACCACTGGCAGCATGTTACAGTAGCTTCTTTGTGTATTTGATTTTTTTTTTTTTCTTTTATGTGTCCTTTTTATTTGTTTTACCTAGCCATAATATTTTTTTCTTGTACATTTTTCTGTGAACTGGCTGCTGTAACATTTACAAGAGGGAATTGTTCTCTATCTAAATATATATATTTTATATTTTAATCTTTTCAGGTGGGAAATATGTCCCCCGTGCTGTGCTGGTGGATTTGGAGCCGGGTACCATGGACTCTGTGAGGTCTGGACCATACGGACAAATCTTCAGGCCAGACAACTTTGTTTTTGGTAGCTATTGCATAACATTCTAATAGTTTCCATTTTCTTGTTCCTTATCATACAGTGCCAAACCAGTAAATCTGATATGGTCATATGTTTTGCAGTCAATTTTGGGTTTATTCTGATTGTGTCATTGTTGTTGTTTGCCAGCTGTTTTCTGCTTCCTGTAGCTCTGTATGTAATGATTCTTCACTGCTTCTTCTCCACAGGAAAAAGTGGTGCTGGTAATAACTGGGCCAAGGGCCACTACACAGAAGGTGCTGAGCTAGTGGACTCTGTATTGGATGTGGTGCGTAAGGAGGCTGAGAACTGCGACTGCCTGCAGGGTTTCCAGCTTACTCACTCCCTGGGTGGGGGTACTGGGTCAGGCATGGGTACCCTGCTCATCAGCAAAATCCGAGAGGAGTACCCTGACCGCATTATGAACACCTTCAGCATTGTCCCCTCCCCCAAAGTATCAGATACAGTGGTGGAGCCTTACAATGCCACCCTGTCAATTCACCAGCTGGTGGAAAACACGGATGAGACATTTTGCATCGACAACGAAGCTCTGTACGACATCTGTTTCCGCACCCTGAAGCTCACGACTCCAACATACGGTGACCTCAACCATTTGGTCTGTGCCACCATGAGTGGAGTCACAACATGTCTGCGGTTCCCTGGGCAGCTCAATGCTGACCTGCGTAAGCTGGCTGTCAACATGGTGCCTTTCCCTCGTCTCCACTTCTTTATGCCTGGTTTTGCCCCACTGACCAGCAGGGGTAGCCAGCAATACCGTGCCCTCACCGTGGCTGAATTAACCCAGCAGATGTTTGATGCCAAGAACATGATGGCCGCTTGTGACCCACGTCACGGCCGCTACCTCACGGTGGCTGTTATTTTCCGTGGCCGCATGTCCATGAAGGAGGTGGATGAGCAGATACTCAATATGCAGAACAAGAACAACAGCTACTTTGTCGAATGGATCCCCAACAACGTGAAGACTGCTGTGTGCGACATCCCACCCCGTGGCCTAAAAATGGCTTCCACCTTCATCGGCAACAGCACTGCTATCCAGGAGCTGTTCAAGCGCATCTCCGAGCAGTTCACAGCCATGTTCAGACGCAAGGCTTTCCTGCACTGGTACACAGGTGAAGGTATGGATGAGATGGAGTTCACTGAAGCTGAGAGCAACATGAATGACCTGGTGTCAGAGTACCAGCAGTACCAGGAAGCAACTGCTGAAGATGAAGGGGAGGTTGAGGAGGAAGGAGAAGAGGAGCAGGCTTAAACAATGTTCTTCACTTTCCTGTAACCTTAAAGTTAATAAATTTCTACTGATTATATAAAATGTTACCAATTTGACCTGTTTTGCTACTTTTTTTTTTTTGCACCAAAATGGTTTCAGGAGCTACTTTCTGCCTTTTGCGTATAGGCAGAAATTTTACTGTTTGTTCTGCTGGATGAGATTGCGGTTTGTTCCAGTTGATGCATGTAAAATCTGGCAGCATGTTCAGTGCTAAGATCAGTTAGGTCTGATGCATCATTTGAAATCCTGGACAAATGTAGGTTTGATCTGAAGCCACTGTAAAGGGGGAAAAAAAATTAATGCATGGCCTTTTAGAACTTCCATAGGTTCGGGTCCACATGGAGAAAGTTCTCCTTAGCCTAATTAACAACCACTCAAAAAGAGAGTAATTTTTACACTCTCTCTGAATAACATGTTCATCTTTTTTGCTTTTTATTCTTTATTGGCATGATAAAACTATGCTCAAACAGCCTGTCGGTGGATTAAAATGGCTTTAGAGACTTTGCAGACTTCTGTTCACTTGTCCTGTCAGTCTAGTTTTGATTTGGAGTTTTTGAGGCAAAACTAAGTTAACTTTTTTTTTTTTTTTTTTTTTTTTTCCTTTCCCCCTCTCTTTTACAATTCAGTTCTGGGAAGTCATTTATAACAAGCATGTGATTGACCCTACTGGCGGTTACACCATGGTGACGGTAATCTTCAGCTGGAAAGAATTAATATCTACTACAGTGAAGCTACTGGTGAGTTTATACTTGAGAAGCATCAAACATGCTCTTTTTTAAAATATATAAATAATTTAAATAAAATAGAATACATGACAAGCAATTGTTTTGCATTTTTTCCCCCCTAACTGTGCTGAAATAGAATCGTGATTTAAAAGTTAAGGAACGTACCAAACCAGGAATTGTGTAACGTTACATCCGTATTATTATAAAACTTTTTTTATTTTCCCCCAACTAGATGTAAAATGTGGCATAAAACACTGGAGCAGGAACTGAAATGTTTTTTCATGGAACAAACCAAAATGAAAAATATTGTTCTAATGTAGAAATGGTCAAAATCCCTGTACAATTATAAGGTCATGGCCACATTTGTTTATACATGCTTCATTCTGAACTTGTGATTGCGTTACGATTAGTAACTGTAGTACAGTTTTTCTAATGATTAGCTATAAAATAATAATAAAAAAAAAATCTGGTTGGTATTTGTAATACTGAATCTTAAGATGGCCAGTTTTCTTGTATGCACTCCTTATTCAGCATGTATTTTATACAAACTACAAATTAGCAAAGCTTGTGTGTGCAGTTCAGTTTTGAAAATGCTTTTCTGAGATTAAAAGAATAGCCTTTATTTCTCACATGCATTACAGCACAGTAAAATTCTTTCTTTGCATATCCTAGCTTGTTCATAAGCTGTGGTCAGAGCGCAGGGTCATCCATGATACGGCGCCAGTGGAGCACAGAGGGTTAAGGGCCTCGCTCAAGGGCCATTAATCACAAACATGCAAAAACACATACTAAACTCTGCAATGCTCATTGATGGGTTAACATTGAGCAAGCATGTTTACGACGAGGGAGAGAGGGAATGTTAATAGGGATTAAGGTATTTTAGTGAAGTCATTTCTATTACAGGCTGAACTATTTCTTGCAAGTTACTAAATAAAAAATTTAATTTTTAGGTTTTATATAAATATGCATACAAATATAATTAATCTTTAACAGGTGGCTTATATATCCCCCAGTGCTGTGCTAGTGGATTTGGAGCCAGGAACTATAGACTCTAAAGTCTGGACTATACAGGCAGATTTTCAGGCTGGACAACTTTTTTGTTTTTGGTAACGATTTACATAACATTCTAATAACTTATTTTCTTTTACATACAGAGGCAAACCAGTAAATCTGATATGGTAATGTTTTGTGGTCAAATTTGGATTTATTTTGATTGTGTCCTTGTTGTAATTTGCCAGGTGTTTTCTGCTTCCTGTTGCTCTGTATGTATGATGGTTATGCACTGGTACAAAGGTAAAGAGATGGAGTTCACTGAAGCAGAGAGCAAAATGAATGACCTGTTGTTGGAGTACCAGGATGCAACTGCTGAAGAGGTTGAGGAGGAGGAAAAGGATCTGGTTTAATATAAAATGTCATTGTCTGTTTAATACCAATAAAACATGCACTTAATAATCCTTGTCCTTAGTGATTTTTATGGTAATCCCCAAAAGGTAATATATTTATTAAGTGACCAATTGGCTCTGTTGTCGTGTTCTGCTTCAAGGTTCAGTTGGTCAAGCCCTTATTAGGTTTTTTGTGACGAGGATGGACAGGATTAGAAATGAGTTTATTAAAACGCATGTAGGACATTTGAGACACCGTGAGTGAGGCGAGATTGAGATGGTTTGGACATGTGCAGAGGAGGGACATGGGGTATATCAGTAAGAAAATGCTGAGGATTGAGCCACCGGGAAGGAGGAAAAGAGGAAGACCAAGGAGGAGGTTTATGGATGCGGTGAGGGAAGGCATGTATGGAGACGGATGATCTGTGGCGACCGAATGGGAGAAGCCGAAAGAAGTGGAAGAATATAAGTAAATATAAAAGAGGCGAAATTAAAATCTTCAGTGCAACACATTTATTCACAATGTCTTTTCTTTGCTCAGATTTTATATATATATAGTACAGACCAAAAGTTTGGACACACCTTCTCATTCAAAGAGTTTTCTTTATTTTCATGACTATGAAAATTGTAGTCACACTGAAGACATCAAAACTATGAGTTAACACATGTGGAATTATATACTACATAAAAAAATGTGAAACAACTGAAAATGTCATATTGTAGGTTCTTCAAAGTAGCCACCTTTTGCTTAGATTACTGATTTGCACACTCTTGGCATTCTCTTGATGCCTACTTTGAAAAACCTACAATATGACATATTTTCAGTTCACTTTTTTGTTATGTATATAATTCCACATGTGTTAATTCATAGTTTTGATGCCTTCAGTGTGAATCTACAATTTTCATAGTCATGAAAATAAAGAAAACGCTTTGAATGAGCAGGTGTGTCCAAACGTTTGGGTGGTGTGTGTGTATGTATATACACACACACACATTCAAATATGTAAAGGATCTACTTTGATTTGTACACACTTATTTAAACAACAAAAAGCTGTGCTTTTGTAAAGTAAAGAAAAAAGACAGAGAGCGCCTCTGTCCTCTGTCTCCTCTTTTTACAGACACAAATAAAACACCCTAAATCTCACCCTAAATATTTGCCTCACAGACATAATAAATGAAAGCCTACTTTTAAATAAACAAATCCACATCGAAAAAAAAATATTATCTGTTTATGTAATCCTTATGGAAGTTATAAGCGGTGCAGTTTCTCCGGTTACACCTCATTAACCGTCCGTGTGGAAACATATCAAAGGTTCCGTTTGGTGTCCTGATAATTTACGTAATTTAAACCACCACAATTACTTTAAAACTTTTTACAAGAATATTCTGTCTTCATGATCTAAGTTTTACGAATAACAAACGCATTTGCTTAAAGCATCTATAATTTTCCATGCCCATGTTGAGTATTCAAAAATATATTTTTTAAATATTTATATCTAATTAATTTAAGGTACATTTTAGTACAGCGCGATTAAATATTTTAATCTATTTAACTTGAACTTAAGTAAAAAGCAGAGTCAGTACTTCAACTTTTAACAGAGAATTTTAAAACATGAGTATCTGTACTTCTGCTTAAGTAAGACTTTTGCCACCTCTAAAAAAAAACCCTTGCAGGTGTTTGGAATTAATTAGCTGTTTAGAGTGTGACACCACAAGTCTCCAATATTGAATTTTTTTTTTTTTCTGAGATACTGAATTTTGGGTTTTCATTAGCTGTAAGCCATAATCATAAAAAATTAAAAGAAATAAACACTTGAAATATCAGTCTGTATGTGATGAATCTATATAATATACTGTGCAAGTTTCACTTTTTCTATTGAATTACTAAAATAAATGAACCTTTTAATGATATAAAAATTTATTGAGATGCACATGTATGTGCATGTTTAACTTATTTTCATTTGTCATCATTTTCTGTAACTTTTCTTGGTCAGTAATGTTTCTTACAGCAGTGCAACACAGTCTGCCAGGCAGAGCAGTGACTAATATTTTACCCAATTTGTTGTCTTAGAATGACCAAAAGATTGATGTGTACAATAAAAAAGTGTGTACAATAACATTTTATATTTAATGTATTCTATTCCTCGATTTTCTGTCAGATGTTAAGAACAAGCGGACATTATGTATAGGCTACTTAATTTTTATTTAGTGAACTTTGGATAAACCAAAATTATTATACATGATACAAGTGACTTTCAGGTAAATGTAATAATGCACTTTAAAAATAAGATTGCAACATTTACTGGACAAAAACAAATTGAGAGTGGTGCTTGAGGGTGCAAAACTCAAGAGTAATTAATCTTCGTTGAAATGAGCAGGCCCATGATAAAGTGCCCAATGGCTTGAATGATTGCCCTGATGGTATAAATAGCCATGACTCTGACGTTACAACCTCATTCAACAATCATTTACAAACAACAAACAAATTGGTGCAAAGGTAAAAAATTTAAGCCATTTTTAAAACTTTTTTTTTTTTTTTTTTGCAATTTGCAAGTATAATATTTAAAAAAACATTTAACAATTATATTGTCAGCTACAGAGTTCAGAATTAAAGCCCACATGTGGTAAAAAGTCATGTGAAGCCAAATAGCCACTAAATGATGAAACAATTCAGCTGCTGATGGTGGTTAGCCCGGTGCGCATACCCTGCTATTAACATGGCCACTTGTAACTGGTTCGGCTCCACCTAAGTTTTCCTCTCACGCTGTCTGAATAAGTGGGTAAACAGTGCAAAATAATGGAGAATGTGTTGAGGAAGTGAAGGCAGGGTGGAGAAGAGTGGCAGGAGTGATTTGTGATAGAATGGTATCTGCAAGAATAAAAGAAAAAGTTTATAGGACTGTGGTGGGCTGTGTAATTTATAGGACTGTGGTGAACTGCTATGTTGTATGGTT
Source organism: Silurus aristotelis (assembly GCF_946808225.1). Classification (NCBI taxonomy): domain Eukaryota; kingdom Metazoa; phylum Chordata; class Actinopteri; order Siluriformes; family Siluridae; genus Silurus; species Silurus aristotelis. Next base: position 18,469,517 of record NC_139587.1, read on the forward strand.
AAGAGACAGTGGCATTGAGAAAAAGACAGGAGGTGGAACTGGAGGTGGCAAGTGATGCTGAGATTTTCAGTAGGAGTAACTAAGATGGACAGGATTATAAATGAGTTTATTAGAGGGACTGTGTATGTAGGATGTTTTGGAGACCAGGTGAGGGAGGATAGATTGAGATGGTTAGGACATGTGCAGAGGAGGGACATGGGGTATATCCGTAGGAGAATGCCGAGTATGGAGGAGGTTTATGGATGTGGTGAAGGAAGACATGCAGGTAGTTGGTTTGAAAGAGGCAGATGTAGAGGACAGGGTAGTATGGAGACAGATGATCCGCTGTGTCTACCCCTAATGGTAGCAGCCGAAAGAAGAGGAAGAAGCTGTCCGAATACCTACACGGTTAATTTTAATTGAAGCACAGAGATATGTCTTATATGTTTCTGTCTATGTTTCACGCCATTGGACAGCAAAAGATGGCACTGCACTAGTGGCAGCCTGTTGCAGTAGTTCCTGTGCGATTTATTGTTTATTTAGAATGTATAATTTTATATATCTTTCACACTCTTTGTTTTAGATTTTTCTAAAACAAAGAAGGTCTTGTAATTTTAACTTAGTCTTTATATTCTCCTACACCTTGTTGCTTGTACTTTGTTGTATATCTGTAAACTGCCTGCTGTGATATTACAATTTTACTTTGGGATTAATGAAGCTCTCTTTCTCCAGAGAGCAGATAGATTTGGAGACGTGTACTATGGACTTCATGACGGGCAAATTATCAGGCCAGACAACTTTGTTTTTTGATAAATATTCCATAACATTTCTAACTTTCTTTCTTCAGTCCACAATTTTCTTTTTTATTAACATACAGAGGCAAACCAGTAAATCTGGTATGGTCAAATTTGGGTTTATTCTGACGGTGTTCTTGTGAATTTGCCTTTTGTTTCCTGCTTGCTGTAGCTCTGTAAAGAGGAAAAGGAAATGGAAAGAGTGGTGCTGGTAATAACTGGACCAAGGGCCACTACACAGAAGGTGCTGAGTTGTTGGACTCTGTATTGGATGTGGTGCGTAAGGAGGCTGAGAACTGCGACTGCCTGCAGGGTTTCCAACTTACTTACTCCCTTGGTGGGGGTACTGGGTCAGGCATGGGCACCCTGCTCATCAGCAAAATCCGAGAGGAGTACCCTGACCGCATTATAAACACCTTCAGCATTGTCCCTCCCCCAAAGTATCAGATACAGTGGTGGAGCCTTAAAATTCCACCCTGTCAATTCACCAGCTGGTGGAAAACACTGATGACGCATACTGACAACGAAGCTCTGTACATCTGCTTTCATACCCTGAAGCTCACAACACCAAACATACGATGACCTCAACCATTTAGTCTTGTGTTTTGGTAACTTTTCTCTCTGTGGTTTGCACTTTGATTTGAATAAACAGTGTGCTTTGGGGTGTAAATGCATTCCTTGTGAAATGTAATAAACATGTCTAGAGTGTCCCTGCCCTCCTGAAAAAGTAATATCCACTTTTTTAAAAGCTAATATAAACTTAGTTTATTTAACCATGATGACTGAGCATAGTTTAAGCATTTTGTTAAAAATATGCTCAAGGCATTTTCTTTTAAATAAATGCATCCATTATGAACATTTTAAGAGATTTATTATTCTTTTTAAAAAAAAATGATTGGTAAAGTACTAAACTGGGCTGCTCCGTTTAGCTATTTCCTCTTTTCGGACAACTGGCTAATTTAAGTCTATTTTTGAACTGGTCCTTGATTTGAATGTGGGCTATAAACTAGCTCTCAAATCACTTTGTAAACTGAAGAGTTTCTAATCTACAGATCTCCTCAAATGTTGATAGAAATAGCTCTAATTAGGTTTTGATGGAGAGCTATAATAAAAAGTATTCCGTAAGAATAAATAGTTGAGTATATTATGAAGTTTTTTCTCATAGCATTTGAAAGCAGTTTCAGGTGACTGGTGTTATAAGATCTGATTATTCATCTGACCAGGATAAAGTTCAAACTCCTTCTCTGCATCTTCACTGTATGAATCACCTAAAAACAAAACATAATAAATGTTATAAGTGTGGTGTTAAAATGCACCACACAAGGAAGATAAATCATGAACCTATCAGTGGAGAAATGTCTTGAAAAATCCGAACATGCAGGTCAATACAAATAGGGTTAGGATATACCTAAGTGACATTTATGCAGCCAGATTTGCTGTCCATCGTATTTGCAGTTGCAGCGCATGGCATTATTGGTGAAGTCACTTTCTGCTACCTCAAAATTCGGGTTTAGTACAACCTGTGAGAGACAAAATCAATACAATTATTGATATATTTTTGGAAGAATAAGAATAAATAAAATAATTAAAAGTGTGTCTTTTTCATTTTAAGATAGCTATATCAGTTCAAATAAACGTTTTTTTTTGTTTGTTTTTTTTTTTTTTTTTTAAACAGTCTTTACTTTCCTGGAATGAAAACTATGATTGTAAAGCTTGCTATGTGCTGTAAATTTGCTGTGCTGTTGTAGTCTGCCACAAGAGTGCAGTCTCTAAACATGTATTTGCCCTGTGACAGATTTCTTCCCTTGCCATTACAGTGTGTTTCTGCATTTCATAAATGTTTTTGTTAGGCAGTGATATTTTAAAGCAGATAATGCTCTGTCTACCTGCAGTATGTAGTGCCCGGGATTAACGTCAGTGATATCAATCCACTGGCAGTCTATATCATGTCTGTACGTGTCCCAGCAGCCAACTGTGATGCCCTGTTCACCAAAATTGGCACACTCGTATTGTTTTGTAACACCTGCAGCAATAAAGTTAAATCATATGCTTCTCATTTTTTGTAGACATGTAATCTAAAAATGTCCTACCATAATACAAATGGGTCATTTGATATGTAGATTGTGTCACCCTTTATGGCATTGTGCGTATCCTGATGATTTAGGATTCAGCTGCCGTTAACACTGTTACACTCATAAATATTCAAAAACAGATCCAGATGTGCAGACTATGCCTCTGCATATCAAGCGCACCATTATCATAACCCCTGCCTTACCTTCATTACATTCTGTGTCCTCGAGGCAGAAGCTGGCTTTGTGACCTTCTGCCACTTTTGTGCCATTGAGATCCAGAAGGTCGTAGTTGGTAAAGATATCCATGCTGTGATAATGCCTGGTAGGGGTAGCGCACACGTAGTGAGTGTAGCAGGTGAAATTACAGCAGGACGTATTTCTGCCCTCACAACCATTTCCAGGTATGAAACTACACACAATTCATTTTAAATCCTATTCAAAATCCATATAAAATACCCCAAACATGAAAAGATCATTATGTAGTAATAAACGTGTATGTTTTACAGAAACAAATTTAAATACGATTTTCTTCTATTATTGTATTTGTCAATTATATACAACACAGACTCATCGCACTTTGTGATATAGTCACAAACTTAATCTATTGATTTGTGTTCATGGACACAAATTTCCCTCTTTTTTCGTGTCACTGAGCACCACTGCTTCAGTCTCCATAGCAACGGAGGCAGAGGATCATGGGTAATACACAGAAATTACATGGATAATATTTTTCCCCATTTTAATAAAGAAAATAAGGTAGACAATATATGGTTAGGGTTATACTGTAATATATGTGTATCTGTAATTACTGCAGTCTCCTTAATTAACCGGGAGAATACATTTACTGTATTTTGACTAGAACAAACCACTGAGAATGGTTTATGATAATGAGCTTACTGAATATAAAGCAATAAAACAAGGATATAATCTTCTGTTTGAACGTTAATTATTAGTGCTTGAAGATTAATAAATCAATAACAACATGAGAAAAACAACACCACCACATCTGTGGTATCCAGTGGCAAAAAGAAAACTTTGGCGGAGGCATCAAAAATACTTCCCATTGAAATACATTGCACAGAAAGTCGTCCTCAGTGACATGAAAAAAAGAGGGAAATTTGTGTCTATGAACACGAAACTAGAATACATTTTGTGACTATATCACAAAATGCTGTGAGACTGGGCTGTTATATCACATTGGCCATCACTGGAAAATAGTAACGAACAAGCAGTGCTGTTTATCCGTATACATATTTACCTGTGGCATTCATGCCACACCCAGGAACTACGGCCCAAGCGTGGACGGAAGTCGGCCTGGCCTACGTTATGGATCTCTGAGGAGAAGCGAAGAAGACGCCTTTGTCCATATGGCCAGTTTTCATAGGCTGCAGATTTGGAGAGACAGTTTTCCTCTGCTGCACAGTATAGCAAATGCAGTGGCCGGTCTTCTATATAGACACTACGTTCCACGAGAGGGGCATTAAGGACCAGGTCTGATGCCGCTGAGGATTGTGGAAGATGTTTATTATATTAAAACTTCTAGAAACTTTAAGAGTCATTTCTCTCTTACTGGGCAATCTTTCGTGTAGATTAGTCAGTGTACATATTACTTACAGTCTGTGCAGATAATTCCAGCGGAAAATGCAGATCCTGCCCTCTTACAGCTGAAAACACTATGGTGCTGACACTCAGCAAGGGTCATCTCATCTCCACGACACTTCACCCCACTCATCACCATCTCAGTCACTTTACTGCTGTCCCAGTACCACGTTTCCTTCGAAACACAAAGGATGTTATAATGACAGTACAAAGAGTTAGACAGACCTATTACTATAATGAGGGTTCACAAGCAGTCTGATAATTACAGATCCTGCAGGTGTTTCGATCATGTGTTCTATCAGGATTACAGGTTTATATATTCTATACACTTTCTCATCAAAAACAAAGTGTACGGTGTGTTTTTTGTTTATTAAGGGATTGAAATTCTTATTCATTCAGCAGTCCTTTATTATTGTGTTTGCATGCAGGGCATAGCCAGGGACTAGATGACTCAAGGCCTCCATGGCCTCCCTAGTGCTCCATCTGGCGGCAACACATATTGCCACTCTGCTCTCAAGGTCTGTTGTGCCCCTGACCATATGGATCTGCACATGGATTCTGACTGCAAGGGCTATTCACTGAGCTACACGATGACAATATAGTGAATATAAATTAGATTACAATTCTGTTTACACAAGGTCATGCTCAGCTATTTCAAAGAATAACAGGTAATTAATAGATTCATTTTAAATAATTATGAGAATTTTGCTTTGTTGTCCATGAATCAGTTCATCTTGCCAAGAGAACACAAATGGCTCCACTATCTTACTGACACAATTGCAATATTTGTAATCTTCCTATTTATCTTGATAACTGCTCACTTTAGTATAAACATCACTGAATACATTATCATTAGAAGTGTTCATAATGTCTAGAGTGCAAATGGTTGAAAGTCAAATAAATATCTCATCATTTACCCAAATTAAATCTTTGATCTTTGATGATTCAAAGTTCCCCGAATGCATTTTAATCACAGAATAACAGCATCAGTACAGCAACATACAAATCATAAACAATGATCTGGCATCTATGATTTCTACTGTCTACAAGTACCAAACATTTTCAATGTCCTCCTAAATGAATTATGAGCTATGAATTATAGCTCTTGTTTGCAAGCAACACAATACATTTTTTGACGTCGTATGAGGATTTATGTATATATGTTATAATAGGCTTTTTTAACTTCCAAGTTGTGGAAAGGACAGCCTTATTGTACATCTGAAAGTTTGAGTCTATCCTTGCTGCATCTGGAACCTGTCAGCCCACAGCTTTAAATCCACAAATGCACTTTGTATTACACCATTGTCTGTATGTGATTTGTTTCTTATCCTGAAATAAACCTAAAGTCTCAGCATGTTACACACAGCAACTCCTGGTATGTTTACATTGTTTATTTAATGCATTGAAGCCAATACAGTGTCCTGGCAACTCCCTCCCTGTACAGATTATATATGGCTCAATGTGGCAATTCTATGCTTTTAAGACACTGATATATAAAACTGTTCATTTTCAGTAAGATCATCTTTCAAAAGGTTGATGCAAAACGTTTCACTTTTGCCAAAAGCTGTCCAAAATATTTGTAAGCACGGATATCTATAATATAATGCTCATGCCCCTTGACATTTAGGGAATTCTTACTCTGAGGCCACTGCTGGCATGTCCCAGTCCCAGCTGCCTGCATGCCACCATGGCCTCTCGAGAAGTCCAGTCATCACCACAGATCAAGCCCCACTCCCCTGAAATATCAGTGTTATTGGCCAAAATCTCCACTCTGCCTTCCAACTGCGTTCGGCCTCCAGTCAGACGGATCTGTGATGAGTTTAGTGACAAATAGCAAAGAGTAGAGAAAATTATAAAGCAGTTCAGTCGGGTGGCCATTAACAGTCATTTAAATTCACCAGCTAGTGCATCCATGAAATATCATTGGGCGATTCTATAAGTTATAGTGCAGTAATCATCACTTTTGCTTTTATTTTAATTAAATTTAAATTTTTATTATGTTTTTATTATGTTTTTAAAATACATAAACTAAATATAATATATATCCAACAAATGCTAAGCATAACCTAAAAGCATTTTAAACCATATTAATCTTTAAAAAAAAAAAAGTATTTGCTTTCACACATGTAAAGTCAAAAATAAAGAGCTATTTTATTTTTAAAACTAAAGTAATACTTTGCCTCTATGTAACTAAAAATTCTGACCTTTTTTTCAAAACCCATGTAAGGGACATTGCACTTGACTGAGGCATCCTCTGTGTGTTTGCACTTCTTAGCAGTGATGTTGTTATGAGGGCAATCCCGCAAGCTCTTCTCATTCCCATGGCATCGTACCTCATTCATGTAGATGGGTCCTGTGCCTACGGTCAGGTTATCATTGCACAATATTACATTTTCTGACTATCATATGAGCAAAAGGCAACAACACCCATAATGATACACGCTAATATATTTGCACAGAATTACCTTCTAATAGTTTTTCATGCAGGCATGCTCTAAACAGAAAGCTCATAAAAATATACTTAGTTTTTCATTATAACAGCCTATAATGGTAAAATACTTTCAGTCCAATCTAAAAGATATGTGCTCAGTGAAATCCACCTTGGCCCATGCGTGCATCAGTCAGAGCCTCTTTTGCTGTACCGAAGCCCAATTCTCTGCATACCACACTAGCTGACTGCAGGTTCCAGAGGTCATCACACACTGTACCCCACACAGAGCCTTTCAGCACCTCCACCCGGCCTTCCCCTGTCTTTGCTCCACCCTTTAGACGTATCTTAGACTGAAAGCGAGAAAAGAATGACCTTTGTTACTGTTATACCTTTAGTCATTATTCTAACTAGTTTATTGCTTGATGATTTACTGCAAAAGAGCAGTAAAAATATTTTATTTTACCAAAATCACAGTCTGATATTTTCAATAAACAATCCTACACTATGAGCTTTTAACACAAGTACATTCAAACATATTCAGAGCTTTGAGAAAGCCTGCTAGTGCAATTGTTTCCTACATTGGCCACTATTCCTTCAAAAAGCAACAAATTTAAACTTACTGTACGGTTTTGCTTTCTCTTGTGTTTGTGATCTTGAGCGAACTGGGGTCCAGGCACACAACGAACTGCAGCGGGGCCTCCAGACGGACAGGGGCTGCTAGTATTCTTACTGAACTCCATGGTACAGGCCGAAAGATGAGCTTCACTTCCACTGCAGGCCACAGTGTGAATCCTATACACACTATTGTTTCTAGGGATATCGAACAGGATGTAATAAAACTGCTATTTCCCATTACCATTTTTCAAAAGTTTATTAGGAAAGGTAAAGTTATATAGTAAGTGAAGATATCATACTATAAATAACTTTAAAATAGTATATATGGCTCTAATATGGTCGATGTTACTTTTGTTAAGATAAGATTTAAAAGAAACACAGACCATACAATTATCAAAATATTACAAAGTCTAGCATTTCTTTGCAGATTTCTCAGGAGTTTTGCACAAGTGCACATTATGTAATGTCATGTGTACAGGACTGTTAGTTCTAGTTAGTTTTGTGTTTGTTAATTTATATTGGTTTATGTAGCACCTTAGTCCTAGAGCAGCAAATGTATTTTTCTAAAACATGGCTTGTTTTTTTGTAACAATATACCAATAGTGCCTTTTTAGTAAGCTTATCTTTTAATCAACTCAACCAGCCTATTTTTGGCTGAATTCTGTATTTTTGTTCGTTTTTTATTTACAAGCTTTTTTCCCACTGGTTCCATCCTGTGCATTTACGCACAAATATATCACTCATGAACATGGTCTGTCTAGCACAGCACTCTCTGCTTACATTTCACCATCTGGTGCGAATCTGCAAAAGTGTCTCTGACGTGGACTGTAATTTCAAAACAGAAAGAGAGAGTGGAAGACAGGCAGATTGCAAAGAGTGTGGTGGGGTGGGGGGTTGTGGATTGAGTTGAAAAATACTTCAGAAATCGATACAAATTCATTACTCATGGACAAGCTATAAACTGCAAAAGAATACATTCAAGCACAAATTCTTCCAGCAAGATTTTGGCATGAGGTCTCACAGATGAAAGTTATAAACTTTCAAGGACCATGTTTATACTAATGATATATAATCAGAACAATATAAGGTTTATGATCAAGTTGGTCCATTTTATTAACTCTCAGAATCAGAACTGATATTAATAATAATCTAGGATAGTACCAGGATTTACATGTTTATGTCTATATTCCAGTAAGCTTTATTACAGGATGTGACAGGTTTTTTTTTTCATTGCAAATGAAGTTTTTCACAGGAACTCTACAGTATACAAGCAGACATAAACACTTATCTTAAAAATAATGTTTTTCGATTACATAATATGCTCTTTGTGCAACTACTCATAGATGAACTAAAATTAAGATAAACACTCACTTATTGAATAAGATTAAAGATATGTAATTCTCAAAAGCAGCCAGCAGCTGAACTCTCTTGGTTGCTTCCTGTTTCCCTCAGCCACCAGCTATTCATTTAACACTTTCTATAATTATTCCCAATACATATGCCTTGTTTGTCACGCTCTCATATGCAATGTTCAACTTTCTTTGCTGTACCAAAGTTTAGACAAATGTTTTAAAAATGACAAAAACAAGTAATCAAAAGGATAATATATATATATTTTTTTTTTTTTTTTTTTTTTAAATCATTCACATTCAGTAATGTTTTTATCCTGGTAAAGGTTACAGTGAATCTTAAGATTATCTCGGTAACACTATCTATGGGGTAGGAATGCACCATGAATGAGATGAGCAGTTTATCACAAAGCACCATGCTCACATATTCACACAGTCAATCCACTTTTCAACATGTTTTTAGAAATTGGAGGAAACTAGGCAGCCTGAAGGAAACCAAAATATCCACAGTAAGAATGAGAGAAACCTCAAATAAATAGCAAGTTTTGATAGGACTGAACCAGTGATCATAGAGCTGTAAGGTAGCCATCAAAACAGTTTAAACAAACCAGGCACCCTTACAATAAGGTCGGCATACAGTGCATGTCCTATTTAAGTGACTAGTGGGAATGTTTTATTGTTAAACATTTGTATGTAATATTGCATGTACACTATATCAGTGGTCCCCAACCTTTTTTGTGCCACGGACCGCTTTAATGTTTGACAATATTTTCACAGGCCGGCCTTTAAGGTGTGGCGGATAAATACAACAAAATAAAATGATACGACTGGCATTAAAACTGGTATTTTTTAAAAATATAATTATAAACGTGAATCCACTGTGTTGTTTTTTGTTCATTTTGCTCGCTTGGGGGTTTGAATTTAGCAATAATGTATTATGTGTTACCGGCCGGAGCAGCCCCTTTAAGAGGGTAGCGGATGGA